>NW_019154112.1:16724568-16796677 GCF_002288905.1 Enhydra lutris kenyoni | reverse complement strand
AGTCTCCAGCCAGAGCACGTCCACTCCTTTTTTTTTTTTTTTTTTTTTTTTTCCAACCAACTAATCTTATCAATTCCTTTTTTAGAAAGGAATGTATATATACATTCCTTATCAACATACATTCCTTATCAATTCCTTTTTTAGAAAGGAATGTATATATACATTCCTTATCAACATACATTCCTTATCAATTCCTTTTTAGAAAGGAATGTGTATATACATATATATACATATATATATATGTGTGCGTATACACACACACACACACACACACACACACATATATTTTTCTTTCTTTAAAATTTAAAATTTCTTTAAAATTAGTTTCTTCTAAGAAACAAAAATACACCCAAAATCAAGTGGGTGGCTCTGCTCTATTCATCAGTCTAATATATATATATATATATATATTATATTTTTCTTTTTTTTTTACTTTTATTTCCTTCCACCTTCTTCTTCCCCCAGTTTTGGATCTCTTCTGATTTGGTTAGCATACATTTTTCTGAGGTCGTTGCCACCAATTTACTATTTTAGTTTCTTGTTCATATATTCTTATCTGGATAAAATGACAAGTTGGAAAAACCGCAAAAAAAAAAAAAAAAGAACAAGAGGCAGTACTGACAGCTGAAACTAATCAATATGGATGTTGGAAATATGTCAGAGCTAGAGTTCAGAATGATGATTCTCAAGGTGCTAGCTAGGCTCGAAAAATGCATGGAAGATATCAGAGAAACCCTTTCTGGAGAAATAAAATCCCTTTCTGGAGAAATAAAAGAATTAAAATCTAACAAAGTTGAAATTTTAAAAAAAGCTATTAATGATGTGAAATAAAAAATGGAGGCTCTTACTGCTAGGATAAATGAGGCAGAAGAGAGAATTAGAGATTTAGAAGACCAAATGATGGAGAATAAAGAAGATGAGCAAAAGAAGGACAAACAACTACTGGACAATGAGGGGAGAATTCGAAAGATAAGTGATACCATAAGATGAAACAATATTAGAATAATTGGGATTCCAGAAGAAGAAGAAGAAAGAGAGAGGGGGCAGAAGGTATATTGAAGCAAATTATAGCAGAGAATTTCCCTGTTATGGCAAAGGGAACAAGCATCAAAACCCAGGAGGCACAGAGAACCCCCTTCAGCATCAATAAAAATAGGTCCACAGCCCATCGTCTAATAGTAAAACTTGCAAGTCTTAGTGACATAGAGAAAATCCTGAAAGCACCTTGGGATAAGAAGTCTGTAACATACAATAGTAGATATATTAGATTGGCAGCAGACTTATCCACAGAGACCTGGCAGGCCAGAAAACTGGCATGATATATTCAGAGCACTAAATGAGAAAAACATGCAGCCAAGAATACTATATCCAGCTAGGCTATCATTGAAAATAGAAAGAGAGAATAAAAGCTTCCAGGACAAACAAAAACTGAAAGAATTTGCAAACACCAAACCAGCCCTACAGGAAATATTGAAAGGGGTCCTGCAAGCAAAGAGAGAGCCTAAAAGTAGTAGACCTGAAAGGAACAGAGACAAAATACAGTAACAGTCACCTTACAGGCAATAGAATGGCAATAAATTCATATTTCTCAATAGTTACCCTGAATGCAAACGGGATAAATGCCCCAATAAAAAGACACAGGGTATCAGAATGGTTAAAAAAAACAAAACCCATCAATATGCTGTCTACAAGAAACACATTTTAGACCCAAGACACCACCAGATTTAAAGTGAGATGGTAGAAAACAATTAACTGTGATAATGGACTTCCAAAGAAAGCTGGGGGGCAATCTTTATATCAGATCAATTAGATTTTAAGCCAATGTATAATAAGAGATGAAGAAGGACACTATATCATACTCAAAGGGTCTGTCCAACAAGAAGATCAATTTTAAATATCTATGCCCCTAACATGGGAGCAGCCAACTATATAAATCAATTAATAACAAAATTCAAGAAACACATCAACAATAATACAATAATAATAGGGGACTTTAATACCCTCCTCACTGAAACAGGTCATCCAAGCAAAAGATCAACAAGGAAATCAAGGCCTTAAATGACACACTGGACCAGATGGACATCACAGATATATTCAGAATATTCCATCCCAAAGCAACAGAATACACATTCTTCTCTAGTGAACATGGAATATTCTCCAGAATAGATCACATCCTGGGTCACAAAACAGGTCTCAACTGGTACCAAAAGATTGGGATCATTTCCTGCATATTTTTCAGGCCACAATACTCTGAAGCTAGAACTCAATCACAAGAGGAATGTTGGAAAGAACTCAAATACATGGAGGCTAAAAAGCATCCTACTAAAGAATGAATGGGTCAACCAGGAAATTAAAGAAGAATTGTAAAAAATTCATGGAAACAAATACAAATGAAAACACAACTGTTCAAAATCTGTGGGACACAGCAAAGGGGTCCTGAGAGGAAAATATATGGTGATACAAGCCTTTCACAAGAAACAAGAAAGACCCCAAGTATACTACCTAGCCGTACACCTAAAGGAGCTGGAGAAAGAACAGCAAAGAAAGCCTGCACCCAGCAGAAGAAGAGAAATAATAAAGATCAGAGCAGAAATCAATGAAATAGAAACCAAAAGAACAGCAGAACAGATCAACGAAACTAGGAACTGTTTTTTGAAAGAATTAATAAGTATGATAAACCCCTGGCCAGAATTATCAAAAAGAAAAGAGAAAGGACCCAAATTAAAAAAAATCATGAATGAAAGAGGAGAGATCATAACCAACACCAAAGAAATACAAGCAATTATAAGAACATATTATGAGGGGCGCCTGGGTGGCTCAGTGGGTTAATGCCTCTGCCTTCGGCTCAGTTCATGATCCCAGGGTTCTGGAATCTAGCCCCACATCAGACTCTCTGCTCAGTGGGGAGCCTGCTTTCTCCTCTCTGCCTGCCTCTCTGCCTACTTGTGATCTCTGTCTGTCAAATAAATAAATAAAATCTTAAAAAAAAAAAAAGAACATATTATGAGTAACTATATGTCAGCAAATTTGACCGTCTGGAAGAAATGGATGCATTCCTAGACACATATAAACTACCAGAACTGAACCAGGAAGAAACAGAAAACCTGAACAGACCCATAACCAGTAAGGAGATTGAAGCACTCATCAAAATCTCTTCAACAAACAAGAGCCGAGGGCCAGATGGCTCCCCAGGGGAATTCTACCAAACATTTAAAGAAGAATTAATTCCTATTCTCCTGAAACTGTTCCAAAAAATAGAAATGGGAGGAAAACTTCCAAACTCATTTTATGAGGCCAGCATTACTTTGATCCCAAAAGCAGACAAACACCCCATCAAAAAGGAGATATACAGAACAATATCCCTGATGAACACAGATGCAAAAATTCTCACCAAAATACTAGCTAATAGGATCCAACAGTACATTAAAAGGATTATTCACCATGACCAATGAGATTTATTCCTGGGCTGCAAGGTTGGTTCAACATCTGCAAATCAATCAATGTGATACAATACATTAATAAAAGAAAGAACAAGAACCATATGATACTCTCAATAGATGCTAAAAAGGCATTTGACAAAGTACAGCCTCCTTTCTTGATCAAAACTCTTCAAAGTGTAGGGATATAGGGTACATACCTCAATATCATCAAAGCCATCTATGAAACACCCACAGTGAATATCATTCTCAATGGGGAAAAACTGAGAGCTTTTCCCCTAAAGTCAAGAACACAGCAGGGATGTTCATTATCACCAGTGCTATTCAGCATAGTACTAGGAGTCTAAGCCTCAGCAATCAGACAACAAAAAGAAATTAAAGGCATCCAAATTGGCAAAGAAGAAGTCAAACCCTCACTCTTTGCAGATGATATGAAACTATATGTGGAAAACCCAAAGACTCCACTCCAAATCTGCTAGATCTTGTACAGGAACTCAGTAAAGTGTCAGGATATAAAATCAATGCACAGAAATCAGTTGCATTTCTTTATACCAACAGTAACACAGAAGAAAGAAAAATTAAGGAGTCGATTCCATTTACAATTGCACCCAAAACCATCAGATACCTAGGAATAAACCTAACCAAAGAGGCAAAGAATCTATACTCAGAAACTATAAAGCACTTATGAATGAAACTGAGGAAGACACAAAGAAATGGAAAAACGGTTTCATGGTCATGGATTGGAAGAACAAATATAGTGAAAATGTCTATGCTACCTAAAGCAATCTACACATTTAATGCAATCCTTATCAAAATCCCATCCACTTTTTTCAAAGAAATGGAACAAATAATCCTAAAATTTATATGGAATGAGAAAAGACCCCGAATAGCCAGAGGAATATTGAAAAAGAAAGCCAATGTTGGTGGCATCACAATTCCAGACTTCAAGCTCTATTAGAAAGCTGTCATCATCAAGACCCTATGGTATGGGCACAAAAACAGACATACAGGTCAATGGAACAGAATAAAGAGCCCAGAAATGGACCCTCAACTCTATGGTCAACTAATCTTCGACAAAGCAGGAAAGAATGTCCGATGGAAAAAAGACCGTCTCTTCAACAAATGGTGTTGGTAAAATTGAACAGCCACATGCAGAAGAATGAAAGTGGACCATTTCCTTACACCACACACAGAAATAGACTCCAGATGGATGAAAGATCTCAATGTGAGTCAGGAATCCATCGGAATCCTTGAGGAGAACACAGGCAGCAACCTCTTCGACCTCAGCTGCAGCAACTTCTTCCTAGAAACATCACCAAAGGCAAGGGAAGCAAGGGCAAAAATGAACTATTGGGACTTCATCAAGATCAAAAGCTTTTGCACATAAAGGAAACAGTCAACAAAACGAAAAGACAACTGACAGATGGGAGAAGATAATCACAAATGATAAATCAGATAAAGGGCTAGTAGCCAAAAGACCCCGAATATCCAGAGGAATGTTGGAAAAGAAAATCAAAGCTGGTGGCATCACAATTCTGGACTTCAAGCTCTATTACAAATCTGGAATCATCAAGACAGTATGGTACTGGCACAAAAGTAGACATACAGATCAAATGAACATAGCAGAGAACCCAGAAATGGACCCTCAACTCTATGGTCAACTAATCTTTGATAAAGCAGGAAAGAATGTCCAATGGAAAAAAAAGACCATCTCTTCAACAAATGGTGTTGGGAAAATTGGACAGCCACATTCAGAGGAATGAAACTGGACCATTTCCTTACACCACACACAAAAATAGAGTCAAAATGTATTAAAGACCTCAATGTGAGACAGGAATCCATCAAAATCCTTGAGGATAACACAAGCAGCAACTTCTTTGAACTCAGCCACAGCAACTTCTTCCTAGAAACATCACCAAAGGCAAGGGAAGTAAGGGCAAAAATGAACTATTGAGATTTCATCAAGATCAAAAGCTTTTGCACAGCAAAGGAAACAGTCAACAAAACCAAAGACAACTGGCAGAAGGGAGAAGATATTTGCAAATAACATATCAGATAAAGGGCTAGTATCCAAAATCTATAAAGAACTTATCAAACTCAACACACAAAGAACAACTAATCCAATCAAGAAATGGACAGAAGACATGAACAGACATTTCTGCAAAGAAGACATCCAGATGGCCAACAGACACATAAAAAAGTGCTCCACACCACTCAGCGTCAGGGAAATACAAATCAAAACCACAATGAGAGACCACCTCACGCCAGTCAAAATGGCTAAAATTAACATGTCAGGAAACGACAGATGTTGGAGAGGATGTGGAGAAAGGGGAACCCTCCTACACTGTTGGTGGGAATGCAAGCTGCTGCAGCCAGTCTGGATAACAGCATGGAGGTTCCTCAAAATGTTGAAAATAGAGCTATCCTATGACCCAGCAATCGCACTACTGGGCATTTACCCTAAAGATACAAATGTAGTGATCCGAAGGTACATGTCCACCTGAATGTTTATAGCAGCAATGTCCACAATAGCCAAACTATGGAAAGAACTTAGATGTCCATCAACAGATGAATGGATAAAGAAGATGTTATATATATGTATGTATGTATACACACACACACACACACACACACACACACACACACACACACAATGGAATACTATGCAGCCATCAAAAGAAATGAAATCTTGCCATTTGTGACAACATGGATGTAACTAGAGGGTATTATGCTGAGTGAAATAAGTCAACCAGAGAAAGACAATTATCATATGATCTCCCTGATATGAGGAAACTGAGAAGCAAAGTGGGGAGTTTGGGGGGTAGGGAAGGAAAAAATGAAACGAGATGTGATCGAGAGGGAGACAAACCATAAGAGAATCTTAATCACACAAAACAAACTGAGGGTTGCTGGGGGAGGGGTGTGTGGAGAGGGTGGTTGGGTTATGGACATTGGGGAGGGTATGAGCTATGGTGAGTGCTATGAAGTGTTTAAGCTGAGGATTCACAAACCTGTACCCCTGGGGCAAATAATACATTTTATGTTACTAAAAATAATTAATTAAAATAAATTGTGGAATCTGGCCAATTTAGATAATGCTATAAAAAGTCTCATCATGGCACCAAATTCTTGAATCATGGGCCTTAGGCACCAGTCATCATCTGTCAGTCTGGATTGTAAAATGCATACCAGTATGAATTATATTTAGAGAATTACGTTGAAAACACAAACCTGCTCTTAGCTTTCTTGGAAAGAGAAAAAGTAGTTAATTAAAAGGGATAAATCATTAAAAATAAATATAATTTTTACAGTTAGAGATATTACACCATATTCTAAAAATTATACTGAAATATTTCCCAAAAATGGAGGTAAGAACAACAAAATCACAGATAATATTGTAATAACTGATAATCTAAAAAACAGTTCTATTGACTGAATTTTGTTTAGAGTATCACACAACCTCAGGTATTTCTGACTTATAGTTTCTTAAGAAAAACCCTCCAACTCGTAATAATTAGTCACAGCTTCTGATTATTTTGCACTTAGAAGTAAATACTACATAGTGGTTTACCTAATTTTTGTATTACACGTCATTTTATTATTAGTTTTTAAAATATTATAAATTCAACAGGAAAAACATTAAAATGTAGAAGGTAGAAAGTGATTATTAATAATGGTGGAAAAAATAAAATATTCTCAATAACAAATACAGAATAGAGATTCCCAATTCTTTTCCTGAGGTCAGTCTCCTATATTCTGCCATCCAAAACACCAAATACAATTAACCTAAGTCAAGTCTTGGGTTTAACTCCAAATAAACCTGGATTTCTCTCTTTCTGGAGGAAAGTTTAGGTCTGTGCAGCAGTGTTAAAACTACTCAGTAAGGAGTTAAAGGGTTGAAAACTGAGGATGCTGTAGGAGAGAAAAGGATTATGGCTGGAGGTCATTTATAGTCCAACATGTGTGACTGACCAGGAGACATAGCCAATAACTAAGGACTCCTCATGCTGTAACATCAATTTTACTATCATTAGTAAATTTGGATTAAAAAGAACATTAAAAATTGAAGTATAATTCAAGAAAGGTAAGAAGGGTATTTTTCTAAAACTCTACCTAGCATGAAACTAAGAAAAGAAAAAGCCCTCTCAGAGTTTTAAATGGGTAAGTGTGGATCTAGAAGAGCTTTACAATCCAAATTATGTCCCTAGAACTCTGCTTACAGAAGGTAATATAAATGATCTCATACCGTAGTAGAAGACAACTCTCATATTTTGCAGACATATGAAATATTCAATAAAAAAATCAAGCAATAGTGATGTGTCTTCAAAAGCATTTTACAATTAAAAAATAGACTTTACGGACACATAATACTTATATAATGAGCATGAAAACAGACCATGTTTACATTTCCATGCCTTTTACTATATTTACTTGCTTACTTGACTGAATATTAACACATACACTCATACAATGTCATTTGACAAGAAGAGTTGAATAACATATTATGTGTACTTATGAGTTTGCTTCCAGAGGTCCTACAGTTTTATATTTAAAAAAGGAAATACTTAACACAATCATGGATAAATAATGAAATTCTCTGCCATCTAAATCATTATCCAATGACAATACACAACCTCACCTACCCAATTTAGAACAAGTGATTAATTTTACTTAGAAAACAATGTCACTTTTCAGCTCTTAGTGTAGGGACATACAATCATGACCTAATGCCTTTGTAATCTGCCCAGGGCATTTCTGGCTCTAATTGCCCAACACTGCTTAATTAACTAACTTAATTAACTGAGAGACTCTTAGGAGGCCATTAGATGTTGACAACAGGGAAGTTTTCTTTTGATTCATAAATAGCTCCATTAATACTAAAACCATATTCTTAAACATCAAAAAATAATGTACTCTTCTTACCAAAATAACTTAAATGTGAGGATTTGCTTATGAAATGCAAAAAAATAATGATCTGATTAACAATTAAGCAACAAAAATAGTATAAAGTAGAACTCAATTGTTTTTATGGTGACAACGGATGGACTATACCGTAATTTCAGAAGAAATATATGAGTAACACTACATTCAACTTTAACTCTTGTTTTGTGTGACAACTGAAAATATATTTTGAATAACAACCCTAATGGAGAAAAATAAACTTAGGTTTGCTTCTGTAATACTGAATTAAAAGTGTTCTATCAGAATTCATTTTTAAATAAAATTATACAGATGTTTCTTGTTTGTGCGAGTATCTGTCAATGTGTACAATAAGGTTGCAATTCTCTTATACCCTCTGTATAAGTTTTTAAAAATAAATGAAGATTGATTACCTTGTTCACAGAAACGGCCAGTAAAATGTAGTGGACAGTCACAGTGGAATGAGAACATATCATTGGAGAGGAAGACAGGATGGCAAGTGCCTCCATTGTGACACACATCCTCCTGGCACGTGGACGGCACTGCAAGAGGGGAGCTGAGGAAAGTCCATAGGGAGCCAACCCCTTCTGTTATACCAGAAGGAGCAACAGAGGACACTGTAGACAGAGTAGAATCCTGGTATCTAGGTTTATAAAAAGATCAGAAAACATAATGTAAGTAAAAGTACATGAATTTAAACAGAAATAACAGAAACTTTGATTTAAAATAAGACGAAATAAAAACAATAGGCATGCACAGTTTAACTGAGGGCAAACAGAATAATCATGTTTGTTTTTCAGTTGATGGGTTTATAAATGTTGAAAATGCCTAAACTACAGAATGTGACCCTAGATGGATCACAGAGTTGTAGTCAATCTATGTAGTTCTAAGAAGCTAAGTTAATTTCTTTTAAGTAATAAAAAACCTGGATGAATCAAATCCCAAAGCCTAAGAGTCATTTCTCTTATGTAAAATAATTAGAATTTGGCTAAACATAGCTCTACTTTGGCTATTTTAACCCTCATGAACCGAAGATCAAGAAATTAGGCCACATTACATTTTAGTGGTAAAACTGCTTGAACTTGATTTCATTTCTATATTTATTACTACAAATATGTGTTCTTCAAAGTGACTTGTATTCATTTCTAAAAGTGACTAAGAGGTACCTGATGGATGCCTATAAGTAATTCCCTAATTTTTTTTCCCACAGATTTTACTACCAGCTTAGTTTTTTTCTTCTTCTCAAATAATGCTGCAAAAACAAAATCCCTTGGAATTAAGATGAAGTTCCTTACTTTTACATTCAAAGCCTCTTGATAATGAATTTCTTCTTTGGTTCCCAGCCTATTTTATTGTGATCCCTAATAAGTACCTTAACTTCTCTCATACCCAATGAGATTACTATTCCTTAAAAACTCCAAACCTTCTGAGTTTTGGTAGTTTGTTTGAAATACTTTCTCTGCACTGTTGCTCCTCTCTTATCTAAATTTCACCTAACATGCCAAGTCAAGATCTGTATTATTTCCTCCACATAGCTACTTCATTGTTCCTGGTTCACTGAGATGATACTGGCATTTCCTTCATCTCTAAAATTCCATATGTTGTTGTACCACTCCTAGAATATTTTCCACTGGCTTGGAGTATATTTTTTATTTTATGGAGAGCCTCTTCAGCCAGGATGAACACTGGTCACTGTTTTTCAATCTTTCCTCCACACAAAAATTCCTCATTTTTGGGGCACCTGGGTGGCTCAGTGGTTTAAGCCTGTGCCTTCGGCTCAGGTCATGATCTCAGGGTTCTGGGATGGAGCCCCGCATCGGGCTCTCTGCTCAGCAGGGAGTCTGCTTCCCTCTCTCTCTCTGCCTGCCTCTCTGCCTACTTGTGATCTCTCTCTGTCAAATAAATAAATTCTTTAAAAAAAAAATTCCTCATTTTGGCAGAATTCCTTCTTCATAGTAAAAATTCTATAAATATTTGTTGAATTAATGCCTTCAGAGTACCCCTGAGTATTATACACTGTTTGGAAGCACTGTTTTTGGAATTTTCATTTAATGCAATCGTTAAGAGAATTATCCTTTTAATGTAAAAAATCTTGCTGTTATACAAATAACTACTTAACTAAGTAAATTTTTACTTTGTACATTGTCATAAAGATAAAACCTGCACAAAAGAAGTCAGTTTGAAGATATCCTCTGACTGATATTTAAAGACAAGTTATTTTTGCCATCTCCTGTATATACCCATATCAACTTATTAGAATAAAAAAAAGCTGAAGAAAGATAATTTATGAAAACATTTTACCAAAATTATATTAATGTGGTCAGTTCTTTTGTTTTACAATCCTTATGCAGCTTGAAATTCTTATTTATGGTATTTATCACAAGTTATTGCTATATATTTGTGTTTATGATTAAGCCCAACTGTCTCCTCTCTCCTAGAATGCAATTTCCACAAAGAATGGAAGGATCATCTCTGCTCTTTTCTTCATTTTATCCCAGATAAAAATACTTATCCCTAAGTAGGCTCTCCAAAAAATATTTTATAAATTAATTTGGATAACTTTTGTACATATGCAATGTACTATAGTAATAACAAGAATAATAGCAAGTGAAAATAATTTTATTTTGGGAATCAATTTCATAACTCCACTACACACAGCTCTTTAGTTTTATAAATAATATAATTTCTAACACTTTTGGTGCAATCTTATAATCAATTTTCTTGGATTTCATTCTATTAGATTAACATAGTTCTTCCCATTTGCACATAATGTAAGTTTGTCCCTTTAAGCTAACTTTCATCAAGCACTGCTAATTTGAAGTTCATGGGATTTTTTTACTCAGTATTCCACCTTCTAATTTGATAATTTGATTTTTAGCTTTACTGTTTCTGAATGATTTCACCATTTTGTCTATCTCTTGCTATTGACTTCATGAACTGCAGTCAATCATCTCTTTCAGGAATAAATTAGACTGAATTAAATGTCACTACTTCTTTCTTCCTCAGTAGTTGCTAAGAGAGGCTATGTCTCACCTGAAAAAAACCAGTATGTTGCACATTTCAGCTGCTAACTGATTATACAAAAATAATTACTATTAGCTGATCCATCAATTAAAACATCAGGACCATAAATCAAATTTTGAAAATAGCATCAATATGACATATTCTGTTATTAAGGTCAAATTTTGTATCTGATATATTACTATTAATAGTCCTTGATGTTTAGTATTTTTCTTAAATTATAAATTATATCAATCATTACTTATTTTACTGACTTTTTAAAAGATTATTTATTTATTTGAGAGACAGAGTGCACACACAAGCAGAGGGTAGGGGCAGAGGGAGAAGCAGACTTCCTGCTGAGCAAGGAGCCAGATGCAGGGCTCCATCCTAGGATCCCAGGATCATGACCTAAGCCAAAGGCAGATGCTTAACTGACTGAGCCTCCGAGGTGCCCCGTTATTTACCTGTTTTAGAACTAAAATAAATTTGATTCAATTTTTCATATATTTAAAAAGAAACAAACATTTCTTCTGATAACATTTTAGCTTATTTTCACATAAGAAGTTAAAAATATCAAGTAAACGTGGACATTTATTAAACCAAAATAGATGATGGTCATATTGATATAATTAGCAATGTAAAAAGGAGCACTTAGTTATAATTACTTTAATTCTAAAAATTATAAATGTATGAGAGCTTAGAAATAAATCAAGATTCAGGGTGTTCAAAATTGTCTTTTAAATTAACAATATTGTAAAACTTCATTGCCTTTCTTATGTAAATACTGATTTACTATCTAAAATAGTAAGTATAAAGAATCTGCTTGATTAACTCTTGGGTATCTTTGGACAAAGATATAGTGATGAACCAGTCATTGCTATAATAAGTAGTAATATCTAATGACCTTTTTCTGAATGAATTAATGATCGAATCATATGCTTTTACTCAAAATCAAGTCAGATCCCTAGAGAAAGGCACCTTGATATGACAGTGATTGCAAATCATGTGGAAGCTGTAGGTGGAACAAGAAAGGAGGACACTCCACTCTTTGTCTCATTCTTGCCATTCTCCCATTTCCAGAAAGTTCTACAGAATCATTTGCATTGCAGACAACAAGCAGTTCACATTGCTTTAGCCTGAGGGATTTTGCTTGTCAGCTGACTTCATCACTGCTCAGCAGACATTTGTCTGGCTTCCACTTCTTAGAAGAAGGAATAGACTCACTTACAAAGGTGAACCCTGGAAGCCCTGCTTTGTAAGCTGAAAAATGTAACTTTTAAATTATAATGAAGTATTAAAAGGAAAGAAAATCACCTGGAGGAATCTTGAGTTTGTGGCTCTTAACAGTGTAGGGGGAAGCAAAGCTTCAGAACTTGTAATTATATTTTTTTAAAGCAGTAAAATAAATGTTATAATCTAGGCAATAAAAGACATACTTGATGTAGAAATAATATATATACTTTTCTAAAAATCAAGAATAGTAGTATAAACATACATTTTACTTCATCTTTTCACTACTAGAATATGCTGACTTCTTTACTTTTTCACCTAAAAATAATTCTTAGCAGGATGCCCTATCACTAGATATAGTTCTTCATTCTCCTTTTAAAAGTGGCAAAGTGTTATATTGTTTGGTTATACATCATTAATCCTATCAGATTGGAATTAATATATTTAAGATGTTTCAAGTTTTTTCCCTATTATCTCAGTCATGCATTCCTTTTAATAGCTATATTGAGATATAATTTATAGACACAGAGTATACCTATTTAATGCGCAAGATCCAATAAATTTTAGTAGATCCAGAGTGGTGCAACCATCACCATAATCTAATTTTATATTTTGTCTCCCCTAAAAGAAACTCCATATCTATTAGCAGTCACTCCCCACTACCTACCATCAGCCTACATTCTGTAGATATACATTTGCCTGTTATGGACATTTCATATAAATGAAATCATAATATGGGATCTTTTGTGACTGGCTTTTCCATTTGCCATAATGTTTTCAGGGTAAACTCATGCTTTTGCATGTAACAAAACCTTATTGCTTTTTAACACTCATATGGATATACCACATCCTGTTTATTTGTTACTTGACAGACATTTGAGCAGTTTTTAATTTTGGTCTATTTGAATAATGCAACTATGAACATTCATGTTCAAGCTTTTGTCTGGATGTATGTTTTCAATTTTCTTGGATATATATCTAGGAGTAGAATTGCTGGATCACATATTTTATGTTCAACATTCTGAGCAATAGCTAGACTACTTTCCAAAGAGGCTATACCATTTATAATTTTTTTTTTTTACCATTTTATAATCTTGTTAGTAAAATATTAGAGTTCCAATTTCTCCACATCCTTATTGGATCATACATTCTTACAAGTGTTATGTATATTTAAGTTTTTTTGTGGATTTTGACAAATTTCCCTTAAAATAATTACTATAGTTCATGTAGTAGCAATTTACAACATACTCATGCCAATGGTTTTCTTACTGAATTTTAAATCTTTAAGTTACATAAAAACTATCAACTAACTGTTATTTCAATTTACATTTCTTTATTCATAAGTATGGTAAGCAGAATAACGGTCCCCCCCAAATATATACACATTCTAATCATTGAAACCTATGAATATGTATGTTATAAGGTTGCAGATGGAATTAGGTTGCTAATTGGCTGGTTTTATTTTTATTTTTAAAGATTTATTTCAGAGAGAGATGTGCGAAGGGGCAGAGGGAGAGAGGCAGAGTCCCAATCAGATTCTGTGCTAAGTGTGGCCCACACAGGGCCTGATATCTCATGACCCTGAAATCATGGCTGGAGCTGAGACCAAGAGTCGGTGCTTAGCCAACTGTACCACCTAGGTGTCCCTAATTGGCTGGTTTTAATAGAGATACTATCCTAGATTATCCTAGATACATCCAGGGGGCCCAATGTAATCACAAGTGGTCCTTAAAAATATAAGTTGGTGGGAGAAAAGTCAGTGTCAAAATTATGCGATGCAAGAAAGATTCAACTGACTATTTTTGGTTTTGAAGATGAAAGAGGGTCACTAGCAAGGGGTGGACAGCCTCTAAAAGCTGAATTCTTTACTTGAGCCTCCAGAAAAATTGCAGTCCTGCCAACACCTTGATTTTAGTCCAGTGACTCTGATATCAAAATTTCTGACCTCCACAACTGTAAGAAAATATTTTTGTATTGTTTTAAGCCACTCAGTTTGTCATGATTTGTTACAATAATATAACTCTTTTCATGATGTTATTTTTCATTTATCTTGCAAGTGTGAACTACCTGTTCATGTCCTTTGACATTTTATTAGTTGTATAGATGTTTTACTGGATTATTTAAGTTCTTTGTATATTGAAGAAACTCACTTTTTGTCATATATGTAGCAAGTTTTTTTCACAATTTTGTTTTGAATTTGTTCTAGCATATTATGCCATAAAGACAGTTGTATTTAACACAAAATGATTAATCCTTTCTTTTATAGTTACTAGGGTTGTGTGACTATTTACATACTTAAAATATATTCCTCATTTGTAGATTTTATTAATACTTCACATGTCCAAAAGACTGCCTGCTATATAAAGACACGAAACTGTAGTATTTCTGTGGAGCTTTTTAGTGGTCAGGACTTCAATTCCCACACCGGATAACTGACAACAGTTAGTCATGTTTTAGTGGTGGTAGCTCATAGGAATAAACCCAGGGAAGAATTTAATTACTCCTTCAACTCTCAAAATCATGAGAGCATCATGATATCAAGTAGAGCTTTAAACATATTGAAAAATATCTTCAAAACTTTATTTAAGAGGCATCACGTGGCTCAGTTGGTTAAACATCTGACTCTTGATTTCAGCTTAGGTCATGATCTCATGGTTGTGAAATCAAGCCCTGTTTTGGGCTCCACGCTGGGTGTAGAGTCTGCTTAAGATTCCCCCTTTCCCCCACGCCCTCTCTTCCTCTTTAAAAAAAACAACAAAAAAACCTTTAAATTGTCAGCATTGTCTACTAGCTCTAAAATTCATGTTTTCTTTAGTTTGATCTGATAATTTCAAAAATAATTAGTCCCAGTGAATTCTTCCTGAAAGCAAAACACAGAAAAATGTTGGCTATTTAAAATGTATTTAACAGGGGCGCCTGGGTGGCTCAGTTGGTTAAGCATCTGCCTTCTGCTCTGGTTGTGATCTCAGGGTCCTGGGATCAAGCCCTGCATTGGCCTACCTGCTCAGCAAGGACCCTGCATCTCCTTCTCCATTTGCCCACTGCTCTCCCTACTTGTGCTTTCTCTCTCTCTCAAATAAATAAATAAAATCTTTAAAAATATGTATTTAACATAATTAAATCAAAAGTGGAAAAATGTAAATTTACTGTTAGTACATGTAAAATTCTCATTTACCATTCAAGATAAAAATTAAATATCAAAACAACAAATTGTACATGGAATAATCAATCTGAAAACATTAATTCCAAGTTCTACTCTTCTTTTTTTAGTGTAACATTATTCAATAAGAATCATATTCTATAACAAATGCAATAATATTTAACATTTTAAAAGATAAGTAAATTAATTCACTATTAACATAATAGTGGGATTTTAAAAGATCTTGTTTCATATTGTCCAATTTTTCCTCACTAAAGAAATACATTTCTCATTCTCACAATTTTGTATTTTTTAGCTATTATGTGTTTATAGATAAGGTTCTTTAGATCACAGCATAATCACATAATGGATATTCACAGTATTGCTGTGTGTTGGGCAGGACTTCTAACTCCAGGGCATTCCAAGCCACCCTTTCTCAGTACATAGCGTTGGTAATTTTGAAGAGCTGTACTCTCATCGATAGATTCTGATTCTCCTTTCCTATGTCAGCCCTACTGGGATTTGTTCCTGATCACAGAGAATATGCAAGCTGTCCTAAACTTGACTCTAGAGCCCAACACTGGATTGGAATTAAATTAATGCTTAGGACAATATGCTATATCAGGAATTATCAGAAACTCTGGATTTCTTTCCTTTTCTCCTTTTCCACATCTCAAATTCTAAACCTCCCCCACCCCTTCTAAAAACTAGTAAAGTATCTTTTATGCATTCTGCTAGTTCTACTTGTTCATATTTTCTTTTCAGTATCTCTGACTTTAATTCCTGTTTTTCTTTAATCCATTCTTCTCATCTTATAAAATTACTCCCATGACAAAAATAATTCCAATTGAAAATATACATCCTTCTGTTATTTGGTTCTATCTTATTTTCAGTTTTATCTGTCTCCAGTGCCTTAATAGATGTCCAATATATGTTTAACCATATTTTAGTGCAATTTTTTTTTTCAATATTTCATGCTTCATGCCCTCCATATGCTAGGTTTCCCTAAAGTGCACTTTTACCTTAAATTGTTCCTTTCTTTCTGTAATACACAAAGGAACTTCCTTTAAGTTCCAAAGATACTGTTTCTAAATTTCTTTTTGGCTTCCTCTAGACATCATGAATTTATCAATATTATACATATATCTAACTAAAGAAATAATACCAAATAACTCTAATCCCATAGAAGCACACAAAGTAAGAATACTCATTCATATTCTCACCAACCCAATACCACTCCATTCTCAAGAGGCAATCATTCTGTGTTCCATTTTGCACAAATATATTACCTAGATTATATGGACATATAATTTAATTTTCTTTTTCTTTTTTTTTAAATTTATTTATTTTTTATTTTTTTAAACATATATTTCTACCCCCAGGGGTACAGGTCTGTGAATCGCCAGGTTTACACACTTCACAGCACTCACCATAGCACAAACCCTCCCCAATGTCCATAACCCCACCCCCCTTCTCCCAACCCCCCTCCCCCAGGCAACCCTCAGTTTGTTTTGTGAGATTAAGAGTCACTTATGGTTTGTCTCCCTCCCAATCCCATCTTGTTTCATTTATTCTTCTCCTACCCCCTTAACCCCCCATGTTGCATCTCCACTTCCTCAAATCAGGGAGATCATATGATAGTTGTCTTTCTCTGATTGACTTATTTCGTGAAGCATGATACCCTCTAGTTCCATCCACATCATCGCAAATGGCAAGATTCCATTTCTTTTGATGGCTGCATAGTATTCCATTGTGTATATATACCACATCTTCTTTATCCATTCGTCTGTTGATGGACATCTAGGTTCTTTCCATAGTTTGGCTATTGTAGACATTGCTGCTATAAACATTCGGGTGCACGTGCCCCTTCGGATCACTACGTTTGTATCTTTAAGGTAAATACCCAGCAGTGCAATTGCTGGGTCATAGGGTAGTTCTATTTTCAACATTTTGAGGAACCTCCATGCTGTTTTCCAGAGTGGTTGCACCAGCTTGCATTCCCACCAACAGTGTCAGAGGGTTCCCCTTTCTCCGCATCCTCGCCAGCATCTGTCATTTCCTGACTTGTTAATGCTAGCCATTCTGACTGGTGTGAGGTGATATCTCATTGTGGTTTTGATTTGTATTTCCCTGATGCCGAGTGATGTGGAGCACTTTTTCATGTGCCTGTTGGCCATCTGGATGTCTTCTTTGCAGAAATGTCTGTTCATGTCTTCTGCCCATTTCTTGATTGGATTATTTGTTCTTTGGGTGTTGAGTTTGCTAAGTTCTTTATAGATTTTGGATACTAGCCCTTTATCTGATATGTCGTTTGCAAATATCTTCTCCCATTCCGTCAGTGGCGTTTTGGTTTTGTTAACTGTTTCCTTTGCTGTGCAAAAGCTTTTGATCTTGATAAAATCCCAATAGTTCATTTTTGCCCTTGCTTCCCTTGCCTTTGGCGATGTTCCTAGGAAGATGTTGCTGCGGCTGAGGTCGAAGAGGTTGCTGCCTGTGTTCTCCTCAAGGATTTGGATGGATTCCTTTCTCACATTGAGGTCCTTCATCCATTTTGAGTCTATTTTCGTGTGTGGTGTAAGGAAATGATCCAATTTCATTTTTCTGCATGCAGCTGTCCAATTTTCCCAACACCATTTATTGACGAGGCTGTCTTTTTTCCATTGGACATTCTTTCCTGCTTTGTCGAAGATTAGTTGACCATAGAATTGAGGGTCTATTTCTGGGCTCTCTATCCTGTTCCATTGACCTGTATGTCTGTTTTTGTGCCCATATCATAGGGTCTTGATGATGACAGCTTTGTAATAGAGCTTGAAGTCCGGAATTCTGATGCCACCAACTTTGGCTTTCTTTTTCAATATTGCTTTGGCTATTCGAGGTCTTCTCTGGTTCCATATAAATTTTAGGATTATTTGTTCCATTTCTTTGAAAAAAATGGATGGTATTTGATAGGGATTGCATTAAATGTGTAGATTGCTTTAGATAGCATAGACATTTTCACAATATTTATTCTTCCAATCCAGGAGCATGGAACAATATTCCCTTTCTTTGTGTCTTCCTCAATTTCTTTCATGAGTACTTTATAGTTTTCTGAGTATAGATTCTTAGCCTCTTTCGTTAGGTTTATCCTAGGTATCTTATAGTTTTGGGTGCAATTGTAAATGGGATTGACTCCTTAATTTCTCTTTCTTCTGTCTTGTTGTTGGTGTAGAGAAATGCAACTGATTTCTGTGCATTGATTTTATATCCTGACACTTTACTGAATTCCTGTACAAGTTCTAGCAGATTTGGAGTGGAGTCTTTTGGGTTTTCCACATATAGTATCATATCACCTGTGAAGAGTGATAGTTTGACTTTTTCTTTGTCGATTTGGATGCCTTTAATTTCCTTTTGTTGTCTGATTGCTGAGGCTAGGACTTCTAGTACTATGTTGAATAGCAGTGGTGATAACGGACATCCCTGCCGTGTTCCTGACCTTAGCAGAAAAGCTTTCAGTTTTTCTCCATTGAGAATGATATTTGCGGTGGGTTTTTCATAGATGGCTTTGATAATATTGAGGTATGTGCCCTCTGTCCCTACACTTTGAAGAGTTTTGATCAGGAAGGGATGCTGTACTTTGTCAAATGCTTTTTCAGCATCTATGGAGAGTATCATATGGTTCTTGTTCTTTCTTTTATTAATGTGTTGGATCACATTGATTGATTTGCGGATGTTGAACCAAACTTGCAGCCCTGGAATAAATCCCACTTGGTCGTAGTGAATAATCCTTTTAATGTACTGTTGAATCCTATTGGCTAGTATTTTGGTGAGAACTTTTGCATCTGTGTTCATCAAGGATATTGGTCTGTAGTTCTCTTTTTTGATGGGATCCTTGTCTGCTTTTGGGATCAAGGTGATGCTGGCCTCATAAAATGAGTTTGGAAGTTTTCCTTCCATTTCTATTTTTTGGAACAGTTTCAGGAGAATAGGAATTAATTCTTCTTTAAATGTTTGGTAGAATTCCCCTGGGAAGCCATCTGGCCCTGGGATTTTGTCTGGAGATTTTTGATGAATGCTTCAATCTCCTTACTGGTTATGGGTCTGTTCAGGCTCTCTATTTCTTCCTGGTTCAGTTGTGGTAGTTTATATGTCTCTAGGAATGCATCCATTTCTTCCAGATTGTCAAATTTGTTGGCGTAGAGTTGCTCTTAGTATGTTCTTATAATTGTCTGTATTTCTTTGGTGTTAGTTGTGATCTCTCCTCTTTCATTCATGATCTTATTTATTTGGGTCCTTTCTCTTTTCTTTTTGATAAGTCTGGCCAGGGGTTTATCGATCTTATTAATTCTTTCAAATAACCAGCTCCTAGTTTCGTTGATTTGTTCTATTGTTTTTTTGGTTTCTATTTCATTGACTTCTGCTCTGATCTTTATGATTTCTCTTCTCCTGCTGGGTTTAGGCTTTCTTTCTTGTTCTTTCTCCAGCTCCTTTAGGTGTAGGGTTAGGTTGTGTACCTGAGACCGTTCTTGTTTCTTGAGAAAGGCTTGTACCGCTATATATTTTCCTCTCAGGACTGCCTTTGTTGTGTCACACAGATTTTGAACCGCTGTGTTTTCATTATCATTTTTTCCATGAATTTTTTCAATTCTTCTTTAATTTCCTGGTTGACCCATTCATTCTTTAGAAGGATGCTGTTTAGTCTCCATGTATTTGGGTTCTTTCCAAATTTCCTCATGTGATTGAGTTCTAGCTTCAGAGCATTGTGGTCTGAAAATATGCAGGAAATGATCACAATCTTTTGATACTGGTTGAGACCTGATTTAGGACCCAGGATGTGATCTAATCTGGAGAACGTGCTATGTGCACTAGAGAAGAATGTGTATTCTGTTGCTTTGGGATGAAATGTTCTGAATATATCTGTGATGTCCATCTGGTCTAATGTGTCATTCAAGGCCTTTATTTCCTTGTTGGTCTTTTGCTTGGATGATCTGTCCATTTCAGTGAGGGGAGTGTTAAAGTCCCCTACTATTATTGTATTATTGTTGATGTGTTTCTTTGATTTTGTTATTAATTGGTTTATATAGTTGGCTGCTCCCACGTTAGGGGCATAGATATTTAAAATTGTTAGATCTTCTTGTTGGACAGATCCTTTGAGTATGATAGAGTGTCCTTGCTCATCTCTTATTATAGTCTTTGGCTTAAAATCTAATTGATCTGATATAAGGATTGCCACTCCTACTTTCTTCTGATGTCCATTAGCATGGTAAATTGTTTTCCACCCCCTCACTTTAAATCTGGAGGTGTCTTCAGGTTTAAAATGAGTTTCTTGTAGGCAACATATAGATGGGTTTTGTTTTTTATCCATTCTGATGCCCTGTGTCTTTTGATTGGGACATTTAGCCCATTAACATTCAGGGTAACTATTGAGAGATATTAATTTAGTGCCATTGTATTGCATGTAAGGTGATTGTTACTGCATATTGTCTCTGTTCCTTTCTGATCTACTACTTTTAGGCTCTCTCTTTGCTTAGAGGACCCCATTCAATATTTCCTGTAGAGCTAGTTTGGTGTCTGCAAATTCTTTCAGTTTTTGTTTGTCCTGGAAGCTTTTAATCTCTCCTTCTATTTTCTATGATAGCCTAGCTGGATATAGTATTCTTGGCTGCATGTTTTTCTCATTTAGTGCTCTGAATATATCATGCCAGATCTTTCTGGCCTGCCAGGTCTCTGTGGATAAGTCTGCTGCCAATCTAATATTTTTACCATTGTATGTTACAGACTTCTTTTCCCGGGCTGCTTTCAGAATTTTCTTTTTGTCACTAAGACTTGTAAATTTTACTATTAGGTGACGGGGTGTGGACCTATTCTTATTGATTTTGAGGGGGGTTCTCTGAACCTCCTGGATTTTGATGCTTGTTCCCTTTGCCATATTGGGGAAATTCTCTCCAGTAATTCTCTCCAATATACCTTCTGCTCCCCTCTCGCTTTCTTCTTCTTCTGGAATCCCAATTATTCTAATGTTGTTTCGTCTTATGGCGTCACTTATCTCTCGAATTCTCCCCTCGTGGTCCAGTAGCTGTTTGTCCCTCTTTTGCTCAGCTTCTTTATTCTCTGTCATTTGATCTTCTATATCGCTAATTCTTTCTTCTGCCTTATTTATCCTAGCAGTGAGAGCCTCCATTTTTTATTGCACCTCATTCATAGCTTTTTTGATTTCCACTTGGTTAGATTTTAGTTCTTTTATTTCTCCAGAAAGGGCTTTTATATCTCCCGAGAGGGTTTCTCTAATATCCTCCATGCCTTTTTCGAGCCCGGCTAGAATCTTGAGAATCGTCATTCTGAACTCTAGATCTGACAGATTACCAATGTCTGTATTGATTAGGTCCCTAGCCTTTGGTACTGCCTCTTGTTCTTTTTTTTGTGGTGAATTTTTCCGCCTTGTCATTTTCTCCAGATAAGAGTATATGAAGGAGCAAGTAAAATACTAAAAGGGTGGCAACAACCCCAGGAAAATATGCTTTAACCAAATCAGAAGAGATCCCAAATCATGAGGGGGGAGAAAGGGGATAAAAAGAGGTTCAGAAGGAAAAAAAAAAAAAAGAAAAAAAAGAAACAATTAAAAAAAGAAAACGAATAAAGAGAAAATATAAAAAAGAAAAGAATATATATATATATATATATATATATTAGATAAACTAGTTAAAAACATTAAAAAAGAAAAGGGTAAAAGTTAAAAAAAATTTAGCAGAAGATGAGAGAAAAAAAATTGAAAAAGAAAAAAAAAATTCAAGTAACTGTAAGACTAAAGAATCATGGGGAGAAGAAAGCCATGAGTTCTGTGCTTTGCTTTCTCCTCCTCTGGAATTCCGCCGCTCTCCTTGGTATTGAAACTGCACTCCTTGGTAGGTGAACTTGGTCCTGGCTGGATTTTTGTTGATCTTCTGGGGGAGGGGCCTGTTGTAGTGATTCTCAAATGTCTTTGCCCCATACGGAATTGCACCACCCTTACCAGGGGCCGGGCTGAGTAATCCGCTCGGGTTTGCTTTCGGGAGCTTTTGTTCCCTGAGCACTTTCCGTAGAGTTCTGGAGGATGGGAATGAAGATGGTGGCCTCCCAGTCTCTGGCCCAGAGGAGCAGAGAGCTCAGGGCCCCACTCCTTAGTGCTCCCTCAGAAAATAGCGCCCAATTACTCCTGTCTGCCTGGCTTCTGGCCGTGCTCAGAGCTCACCGAGCCTGCGACCAGTTCAAGGTAACCCCGAGCTGTGAGCTCACTCCTCGGCTCTGTCTCTGTAACCAGCTTCCCCTTTCTAATACCTGCAAGCTCTGCGGCACTCAGCCACCCCCGATCCTTCTGTGACCCTGCGGGACCTGAGGCCACGTTGACCCCTCGTGGGCTTCACACCGGTTTAGCCTCTGGGGCAATGTCCCTCAGCAGAACAGACTTTTAAAAGTCCTGATTTTGTGCTCCGTTGCTCTGCCACTTGCCAGGAGCCAGCCCCTGCCCCCGCAGTCTATCTTCCAGTCGCTTTGGATTCACTTCTCCGCCAGTCCTACCTTTCAGAAAGTGGTTGATTTTCTGTTTCTAGAATTGCTGTTCTTCTCTTTGATCTTCCGTTGGATTTGTAGGTGTTTGCAATCTTTAGATAAGCTATCTAGCTGATCTTCTGCTACCTGAAGTAGTCTCAGCCTGCTACTTCTCCACCATCTTGACTCCTCCTCTAATTTCCTTTTTCTATCAGTTTTTAAACAGGTGAAATTAAATTAGAAAGGATAATGCTAGCTCCTCTAATAGATACACTTTGAAATCTCAGTAGCTTAGCAACACAGAAGCTTACTTCTTGTTCATATAAAGTTCAATCAGCATAGGTAGAAGGGAAAATTTTTTCTTAGTCATTCCATGACATTCAGAGTCTCAGGAGACATAGTCTTCACCATTCTCACTATGTAGTTTCTGAGGTTGCCTGGTGTGTCACATGCGAGTATCTAAATAACTAACCAGGTAAAAGAGGGGGGAAAGATGGAACATGGAAAATCTTACTCCATTCCATCTCATTGGCCAAAACTTAGTCACATGGCCAAACTCATTGCAAAAAAGAATGTGGAGTAATCTAGTTATATGCCAGGGAATGTAGGAAAATTAGCTCAGTGACTCCAGCCAGTCTCTGTCATGGAAATCATGCTATAAATATTGTTATTTAACAAAACTAAAACAAAAAAAGAACTTGTTTGCTTTTCCCCCCACAAAATATTCTGGGGATATTTCATGGTCACTACATATAAATAAAGCTCAGAAATTATAATAAGAGAAGTTCTTAGTATAAATGTATCACAAAATATTTAATCATTTACCTGGTGACATAAATTTATTCATATATTTTACTTTATTATTTTTTAAAGATTTATTTATTTGACAGATAGAGATCACAAGTAGGTAGAGAGGCAGGCAGAGAGAGAGGAGGAAGCAGGCTCCCTGCTGAGCAGAGAGCCTGATGCAGGGCTCGATCCCAGAACCCTGAGATCATGACCTGAGCCGAAGGCAGAGGCTTAACCCACTGAGCCACCCAGGCGCCCCTATTCATATATTTTAATATAATTTTTCAAATTACACATATGATAGAAAATTCATTGTATAAATATCTTGTGCACATCCATGAATATATCTGAAAAATAAATACTTAGAAGTAAAACTTATTGGGTGAAATAAGTATGCCTAATTTTATTTTAATATACAGTCCATAAAAGCCTGTACAAAAGCTCCCCAGATTGTTTTTAGTTACTAATTTCCCCAATCATTCACCAAAACTATCATATTTATTTAGTTGGTTATGTATCTTATTAGTAAGCATTATAAAAATTTTATAAGCTCACTGTTGTTTCTATTTCAAATTATGATTTTTAAATAGATCATTTGTCATTTAGATTTTATGTATTTTAAATCACTAGCATATATACTTTTCTCACCCCTTCAGTTGGGTTATTTTTTTTACTTCAATTGATAGGAGATAATTATATATGACAGATATTGCTCCATTTTATTTCTTTTCAAATAATATTTCCTGGTCTTTTTGAGCATTTTGTATGTTTTCCATTTTCCGTCTTCTGTTGTTCCTGTTGAAAATTAATTTGCTACATGCAATTATCCTTCTAATGTAGGAAACTCATCTTTCTTCTCTGGATACCTTTAAAAAGTTTATCATCAGGGATTTTTCTCATTATTTGTGGTATTTTAATAATTTAAAACTTTTTCTCTACTTTAGCCTGTATTTTATGTCTGTCTTGTAGTCAGAGTGTTTTTTCAGCTGCAATATTACCCAAAATGGAAATCACCACTTTTTTCTTTATTTTTCCAGGGACTCCTCAAAATGCATGCCTATTAAAAGAACACTTTACTTTTTCAATGCTAATATATATAAATTCAGCATGTGAATGTGTGTATCTTTTTGTTTTTGTAATTTTCCATATATTCTAGATGAGGTTGACTTAGATATGGGTGTACAGCCTGTGATTTTTAGAAAGTGCTTAATATTATTTTGTGTATTTGTACCATAGGGCACTTAATTGATATTCTATGATTATCTCTTTTTTTTAGGATTTAAAACCTTAAAGCCACTTTATTTACTTACTTAAGAACTTCAATAATTCTGACATGTAGTAATTGCTAAAGACGTATTTTTCAACTTTATAAATTTATAATCGATAGATATATTCTAAGGGGTGGCATAAAATAAATCATTTTAGAATATAAAATCTAATGGATCCTTATGGAAATTGAACTCTATATGATGGATCCTTAGAGAAATCTACAAATAGACAATCTAATCCTTATGCTATTTAGATTTTTTAGAGTAAATTAAATTTAAAATTACATTAAAATTTAAAACCTTTAAAAATGTTATTTTTGAAATTTTTGGCTACATTTAGATTTAGAAATCATTAAAGTTTGAGTACCTTTCCACTATAGAGAATAAGAAAGGTATAAATATGGGGCATTTTTAGTAAGTGTTTTATATCAAATGGAAACCTTTATTATCATAATTACATTTCATTTATGGAGAAATACTACTCTGGAATACTTCCAAATTAGCATAAAACTTACAGAAAAGAAGAATATTCTAAAATATCAGCCAGGATTAAAAATGTATGATTACTTATTACCTGGAAAGTGCATCCAAATTAAAGACAGACAAGTTAACAATCAAGGTGTTATGATTAAAATCACATACTTAACTCTAGCCATAAGAACTTGTGCACTGGCAAAAACAAATGCAAATCTGTTTTCCAGTCTTACAAGGAGAGAGGATCTTTTTCATATTCATGCAAGCCCCAGAGTATTTCATAAAAATGACTCCTGGGGTGCCTGGGTGGCTCAGTGGGTTAAGCCCCTGCCTTCGGCTCAGGTCATGATCTCAGGGTCCTGGGATCAAGCGCCACACCAGGCTTCCCGCTCAGCAGGGAGCCTGCTTCCTTGTCCCTCTCTGCCTGCCTCTCTGCCTACTTGTGATCTCTGTCTGTCAAATAAATAAATAAAATCTTAAAAAAAAAATAAAATAAAAATGACTCCTTTAAGTAATCTAGATCTACACATTACCAGCCAGGATTTGAAACAGAAAGATGGTTCAAGATAGAAGACATATAAATCAATCTAGAATTCTGCACATCATTCATTCATTTATTTATTCAACCTAAAAGAACTTATGAAGGGGAGCATAGGTGGCTCAGTTGGTTAAGCATCTGACTCTTGATTTTGGTTCAGGTTCTTGATCTCAGGGTTGTGAATTCGAGTCCTGCATTAGGCTCTGTGCAGGTGTGTGGAGCCTGCCTAAGGTTCTCTCTCTTCTCTCCCTCTGTCCTCCTCTCCTGTTCATGCTCTCTCTCTCAAAAAGTAAAAATAAAAATAAAAAGATAAAATAAAAAAATGAAAGGACTTATGGACTTCTCTCTATGCACCAAAAACTCACTAATCAAGATGACATACTGAGCAGTAGAACCTAGGCCCTCCTATTTATAAGCTTTCCATCTTGTGGGGTTGAGAAAAAAAAAATAGGCAATTGCGGGACTGCATTATGCTTTGAGTGCTAATTGTAAACCTAGCACTGCTCTAAATGTTTCATAATATAATTTATGTATTAATAATACAAAAACATGACTATTTTTATTTTCCTAAATTTACAGATGAGAAAACAGAGGTATACATTTAATAAATTTGCTCAGTGTCGGGAGGCAAATATATGGTGGAAATGGATTTCAATCTATATAGTTTGAACCTTGAACTGAATCTTTCCAAAATGCTTACATTCCTGGCAGGGAACTAGAGGGGATATACTGATGACAGAGTTATGGACAGATGCTACGTAAGAGCCTAGAGCAAAACCATCTGAAAAGCCTTTTGGCTGGCTAGAGAAGAAGGGTGGGCAAAGAAGTGTGTGGTGTGGGGAAGGGGACTCAGAACCCTATCAAAGGATGTTGCCTGTCCAAAGACTCAAAATAAAGAGACACATGTGAGGGGAATTGGAAATGGTTTGGCATGGAGAAGGTTAAAGCATGTGTGTGTGTGTGTGTGTGTGTGTGTGTGTGTGTGTGTGTGTCTGTGTGTGTCTGTGTATGTACACACGCACCAACAGGTGAGTCTTGGGAGACAGGCAAAGGCTGGATCATGGGGAGACTTGTTGACCACATTTAATGGCAATGTGAAGACATGAAGGTTTTAATCAGGAAACCAATAATCCATATCTGTTTTGAACTGCCATTCTGATTTTAGTGCGAAGAATACTTCTGAGGAAGAAGTAGCTAGAAGTAATTCAAATATTACAGGAATGAAAATATTCCGATTGAAACTTGAACTAAGAGAATGTTATTGGGATGTAGAGAAGTGAAAGCATTTGAGAGAAATCTGGTGTTGAGAATTTAGTTAAATCTATTATATTGCTGCCTTGGCACCCATTTTGGGGTGAAGCAGCCCATAGGTCCTTGAACTGACATTAGCCCCTCCCATGAGTGCACACCTTGGATAACAGCTGGTAGTATCACAAGTAAATGCAAGTTCTTAATATGATTTCCCTGCTGCCTTTGTGATAAGCAGTCTCCCCCATCTCCCAGTGACTTCCCTGTATGCCACTTAGATAAGATCTCCATGGCACTTACCAATAGCCTGTTCCTTTTGGTTTGAACTAACAAATCCGGCTTTGGCCCAGGAGCCCCAAAGAACTCCCCTCACAGATCCTAATAAAGGCATTTGCTCTAGGTCCTCTCTCTCTCCCCCTCTCTCTTTGCCTAAACCCTGCTTTGACCTCCTATGTGGCTCCTCAAAGCATGCTGCATACTTCTTCCAGGACCTGTGAATAATAAACTTCTCTATTTCAATTCCATTGTGGTCTTTTGTTGAACCACAGCACACCATCTAACACGTGGGCCTCTACTTAACAAATGTTAATTTAACAAAGACACATTTGATTTCCAAGAGGACTTTGTGATCAATTTCATATATGAGGTGTGCATTAGTCAGGGGCTGTCAGAAAACAGATGCAAACTCAGAAAGAATAAGAAATGAGTTTAATAAGTAGACTATTTTCAAGTTGGAAAAGCTTAAGAGAATCAACAAGTAATTGAAACATGTCCCAAGAATAGAATCTGTTACTGTCATTGAACCTGAACAGGCAAGCAAATGAAGTACTATCTGCATTGTGGACAAAGACGTAGGTATAGATGAAGGACCACTTGGTAAGAGCTGTGATCCTGGAAAAGGGAATGCAGTCACCACCAAGTTTATATCCAGCTGAGAGAGAATAGAGAATAAATAATGTGATCTCTTCCTCTTTCTATTCCTTCAATGTCTTGCCCTCTCTTTGGCCAAATACAGCTGAACGTCAGAGGCCAAAGGGATGTGGGTGGTTGCAGCCCATAGATATCAGCCTCCCAGGGTAACAAGAAGGGTGGAAAAAGATGGACAGTAGATCTGGAAGTGAAGCAGAGAATAGGTAGTTCAGGGAGAAAGGTAAAAAAGCGTAGGTGAATCTCAGATTTTAGATCCACATAGGAGGTCAAGACAGGGCTTAGGCAAAGAGAGACAGGACTGAGAGCAGATGCCTTCACTCTCACTAAGTGAATTATACCGTTTGATGATATGGAAGATATAAATTTCATGCTGGGGACAAATTACCTCAATCTTGATCCAATGAGAAGATATTTTACATAAATCCCAGGTAGTACCTATCTCCTTTTCCAGAATGGGTTTTTTTTTTTTTTTTTTAACTTAAAAAATACTTTTTTGGCAATTTGGGAGAAGAAACTTGAGCACATGAACTTGTATCACCACTTTGCATGAGAAGTCAGTAAAATATCTCTTTTACAAATAATAGTGATCCATTTTATAACATTCTTGCTCATCTGGATCTGTACAAAATCACAACCCTCTATATCTTCATTCACCAAAGGACAGCTAGCAGAATTGCAGGCAATGCAATCAAGGGGATATAGTCATTTCTCTAAAGAAAAAAAAATACGGTTATTACAATTGCCCATTTCATAAGGGGAATGTTTTAAGAGGTTTATTTTAACATACTAGGCTTAATATAATAGAGCCACAAATAGCTAAAGCAATGATAGAAAAAATGTTCATTTCAAAATTCAAAAGGCTAAAGAAAAATATTAGACAAAATAATTTTACTTTCCAAACATGATAGCTTACATTAAAAGGTAGTCATTGGCTTCTCACTGCTGTGAAGAACCTGATAAATTAACTTGGGAATCTTAAAGTAGGCACACAAAAAATTAATCTTGAATCCAAGTGTAAAATCATTACTTAAAATTCTAGCGTACTACAGAGAACAAGCTGAGGCACTCAGGACCCTGTATCATTTTCCATTTAAGTTCTAAGGAAGATGCAAATATAGTTCTATCTTTTATTAATTTTAGATATGTTTGTTGTACTCTTTTTTTTCTTTATATAAACCTTGGAATAGAAAATAATGTTATTTGTGTAGACCAGTCTTTTTAAAAAATACACCAGATGACCTAAGAAAATAAGTAGATCAAAAGGTGCTGAGGCATTGGATACTTATGGATATTAAAGCAGTATTGTCTATCTCATCTTGATCTTAAACACTCAATAATATATTACTGAAGCAATGGATTCAACCTTGTCTGATATGAACATACCAGGCTTGCCTTTGCGAAGGTAGGCAATTGGCTTTGACCAGCAATATCCTCAAGACAGTAGAGACAGTCTATGCACCATCACTTCTTATGCATTCAATTGTGATGCCTTAAAACATTTATAATCTTACAGCTTATCTCAAGAAAGGTGGATATGTTTAATAACCTTTTCAGTGGCTCAACTCCATAATCTCTATGAATTTTAACATCATATTTCAGAGAACTACCAGGACTATTCAAGGTAAGACTAAATGGGCCTTAAAGAATTATTGTATAGCAGTGGTTAATAAGCAATAATAAACCAGGGTTGCATCTGACATCTAGACAGACAATCTTATTTAACTGAGTGTGTTAAAGTATCTCAGGAATGCCAAAGGGGAATTACTCTGAAGGAGAACAACGTGGAACCAACACTGAGGCACAATACAAGAAAAATTATAAAGAACTAATTTATTATAGTCGTTACTACTTTTCTAGTCAAAAAGCTTTGGTGAAGTGGGTCAAACTGAAAGCCAAATAAAGTCAGGACAAGTCTGAAATGGAAAAAGATGCTATGACAATACACAGGAGGAAGACATTAAGACCATATCAAGAACTTAAGAAGATGTCACAGAGAAGTCAATTGATCTAAATCCTGAAATACAGAGACGAGATTCCCAAATAGCAAAGGTTACCCTAGGTTGAAGAAACAGTATGTAGAAAAGTGTGAAATATTTCCATTATTGGCATAGTTGGAAAACTTTATGATTACAGAGAATGGATGTGGAAGTCAATATAAACTGTGATGGTATCATAGTTGGAATATTCTTAAGTGCCAGCTTTTGCACAGATTATCTTACAGTTGTTGTTAAGTCCCAATTTCTCTGTAAAGCTTCAGATCAGAGTCATATGTGTAAGTCTGCAACTCCTTATGGATATCTCACAGGCACTGTGCTCTTAGGCACTGAGCCCACTGGGCTCTTACCCTCTGTTCCCCAAACCTCATCCTCTTTCCTGGCTCTTCCATATGGTCCAAAGTCAGATTAGAAACTTGAGCATAATCCTTCTTACTCTCTTTTCCTCATGCCACACATGTACACCATTAGCAGGATCTATTCAATTCATCAGTATGTACCTCTAAACTAAGTCCCCTTTTTACCATCAATACTTCTTGCCTAGGTGATTGGAAAAACAATCCATTTGGCTTTCTTGACTTCAGTCTTGATCCTGTCAATTTGTACACCACAAGGCAATGAGGGTAATCATGTTAAAATGTGAACTGATCACATTACTCCCCTCAGCACATTCAGAGACTCCCTGTTGCTCTCAGTACCAACTTTAATGTGATTACCACAGCTTTCAAAGCCATTGGCAAACTGGGTCTGCCTCCTGAGGAATCTCTCAGCTTTCAGACAGTTTTTTCTCTTGTGATTTGTTCTACTTTCCCTGATTGAGCACAATTTATACAACAGTTATTATCTTAGAATATGGTTCTTTGGGAAAGCTCTGCCTGACACTCAAGTCCACTTTAAACATACATCCCATAAATTTAGCCCCCCGTACATCTATCAGAAGTCTAATCTCCTTATATAGTAATAGCTTATTTATTTGTGTATTCTCCCTAGAATCTAAATTGTAAGCTCATGGATTTTATAAAATTCCTCCCTCTTCAATGTATTTCAATCTCTTGAATACTGATGACATTCAGTGTTTTAAAAATAGGTGAATAAATGTGTAGGGTCTTGATCAGAAAGACCGTTACATATTATTTGTGTTGGGAAGCCTGGACTTTATTCTGTAAGTCAGTGCCTTTAACTATATGTCAGGAAGTATTGAAATCCATAAGATAAATGTGGAGGTTTCCATAAGCCTCAGTATTCCTCAAAATTAGTTAATGTATCATTTAAAAATCATTTAATTAATAATTAATATTTGCATGGCTTAAGATAAAACATAAGGTTTTAATGAAATTTTCTTTGCACTCTGCTACTGGAGTAAGGTAGATATCTGTATTTGTTTACTCTTCTCAGCCTTTAATTGCACAGCAGAAACTCTTAAAAAACAATGCTGTAGGTTCTGACAGGTTTTATGCTAAGTGAAAGGATATGCCTAGATATAAATGTTAAGTGTTTTGAAAGACACATTTTATATTCTAAGTAATAAGTAAGGATTATATTTTATACATTGACTTTCTTATGAAAACAGCTAATAAAGTCCTGCCTTATTTATATCATGGTACATATTTATATCACGATAGTAGGGACCTAAGACCCTACTTTGGTCACTGCTGATGCCACACCATCACCATAAATAATTTCACAGTCTTAGGTATTTCCTCAAGATTTCTGACTACCACGGTGAGCACCAGTGTTTCATTTTTCATGCCATGAAAGAAGGCATCATTCAGGTCTGCACTGAATGATTCCTCATATGACACCATATATGCCAGAGGGACCACTGCACCAGAGCCCAGAACCAGCTGGGCTCTGGCTTCCTCCAGGTCTAAATGAAGTTGGCATGAAGCAACACGTAAATTCAGGAGAGTAATCCCAAGGGGATGAACTTTACCCAACAGGAGTCAGAGGCAGATAAAGAGATCAGTAAGTACAATCATCTTTCTCCCACCAAAATTCTATAAGCCTGTTATGATATTGTGGTCCTGTTCCTACTTATCCTCATTCTTCTCTGCTTCATTTCCCCTTTCCTCTCATTCTGGGGAGTATACTCAATATAAACTTTTAACTCAGATTCTCTTCTCAAGGGACTCTGGTATAAGAAGAGCCAGATTTTAGAAATTAGTGACTTACCTTAGTTTTGGTCCCAGGAGACCCTGACTCTCTGTCTAATCCCTTTTTGTTATCATTGTGTTTGTTTTTTTCATTATTTAAAAAGTATTATGCTACACCATTATTTAAAAAGATCTATGACATTTCACAGGATATGTTAGTTTGGAAAACAGTGTGTGTGTGTGTGTGTGTGTGTGTGTGTGTGTGTGTCTGTGTGTCTCTGTGTGTGTGTGTGTGTGTGTGTCTGTGTGTGTGTGTGTGTGTGTGTTTAATGTCTGTGTAGCACATACTATGTATAGTTTACATCACTGTACCAGATATTTCAGTTTACTCTTTTAGTCACTCTCCAGCTTGTTCCACTATGGTCTATGTACAGGAAACTGACCCATCTGACTACATAATGGGGCTTCTGTGCTCTCTGGCTTTTGGTTTCTTTGGCCCAATGAGGAACCCTAGACGGTGTTGGGAGGGAAGCAGTAAACTGAGGTTAGAGTAATATTTATCTCTGGCTGAGGTCATGTCAAGATGGCTGAATCTGGGGTGCCTGTGTGGCTCAGTGGGTTAAAGTCTCTGCCTTCAGCTCAGGTCATGATCCCAGGGTCCTGGGATCAAGTCCTGCATCAGGCTCTCTGCTCAGCAGGGAGACTGCTTCCCTTCCTCTCTCTCTGCCTGCTTCTCTGCCTGCTTGTGATCTCTCTCTGTCAAATAAATAAATAAAATCTTAAAAAAAAAAAAAAAAAAGATGGCTGAGTCCCTTGATGGAAGCAATTGCTCCTCCTATCTTCCCCTTCCCTTGTTCCTTTGGGCCTAAGGGTGATAACAGCTTGTCAGCTGCTTGCTGGGGTTTCTGTACTATCCCTGTGGTTCGACCACCCTCCATTCACCCCTGTTATTGCCACCCAGTAAATAAATCCTGCTTGAATTGCTGTAACATGTTGGGCTGTTTTAACTGTTTGGATCCTGACTGAAATACTTGTCAATACACTGCTTTTTTTTTTTTTTTAAAGATTTTATTTAGTTATTTGACAGACAGAGATCACAAGTAGGCAGAGAGGCAGGTAGAGAGAGAGATGAAGGGAAGCAGGCTCTCTGCTGAGCAGAGAGCCCGATGCGGGGCTCGATCCCAGGACCCTGAGACCATGACCTGAGCTGAAGGCAGAGGCTTAACCCACTGAGCCACCCAGGCACCCCCAATACACTGCTTTTGAGCAAATGACTTTGCAGAACTGACTAGAGATATGAAAATGTATGAAATTACATATACAAAGTAAAAGGAAATAGAGCCAAGGGCAAAGTTTTGCAGACTGTCAGATTTAAGAGAAAGTTGATTATCAATGATGATTTGACCAAGACAGAAAAGAAAGAATATAAAAGGTAGGGTAAAACTTGAAGAGGATTACATGGAAAATCAAGCATAAAGTGTTTGCAAGATAAAGGAATGTGAAATGCAATGGAGAGACAGAAGGAACTAAGGTTTGAAACACATTCTCTTATTTTTAGCACTTAAGCCATCACAGTTGACCATGATGACAGCAACTTCAGTAGAGGTGGCTGAAGCAAAAACCAGCCAGTCATGGACTATGTTGTGAGTAGGAGGTGTAAAAGTTAAGAGAAAAAGCGAGGACTACTCTTAACAAAACCCCTAAAACCTAGGGGAAGAAAAAGAATTTCTGAAATGATTAGATGTTCAAATTCTCACTAGAAACTTCCTCAACTGAAATGATGTTTATCCAATCTATTATCATCTTTCTTTTCTCCCTCTCTCTAGCTTTCTTTTTGTAATTTATTTTTAATTAATATTTCTGCTAAACAGATAATAAAAATTCACTGTACATACTAGTTATTGGTAGCAAAATGTTTAGTGATGGGAATTAATGTTCTACCATATTCCTTTTATTTATGCATTTTAAAATTATGACATTTAGATTTGTTTCTAACTGAATTAAATAAGCATAACCATTTATACAGCAAAGATGAGTTACTGCTGTTTTAATTCAACTGTTTCATCTCAAAGAACATTGTCTTGTCTATTCTAAGAGTTAATTCAATTATACCACTTTAATAGCCAAGTATGTGGATATATGTAGGTGTGTGTGTATGTGTATGTGTAAAATATCTTGATGTATAGAAAACAGCAAGTAGGTCACAGTGTTGTATGTTTGTCCATTATACAAATTTTCATGAAAAAGTTTATACTTTCTGACTTTGTTTCTTCCTTTAAGTATCTGGACTACCACCATCCTATGGTCTGAATGTTTGCGTTCCCATAAAATTCACATGGTGAAATGCTAACCCCTCCCCACTCCCCCTTTCCCCCCGCCAGGTGGTATTAGGAGCAGGGGACCTGGAGAGGTGATTTGGACATGAGGGTGGAGCCCTCATGAGTGGGATTTGTACCCTTACCAAAGAGGCACAACAGAGCTCCCGAGCCCCTTCCATCATGTAATGACACAGTTAAAATACAGCTATCTTGAACCAAGCTCTCACTAACCAAACACCAAATCTGCCAGTTCCATGATCCTGAACTTCCTAACCACAAGAACTATGAGAAATAGACATCTGTTGTTTATAAGCTATGTAGTCTGTGGTAGTTTTTTATAGCAGCCTGAATGGACTATGACAGGGTTTTTACAGAAGAGATTGGCATTTGAATCCCCCCAGCAATATAGCTGACAGCATCCAATCCTTCAAGGACCCTAATAGAACAAAAAGACAGAAGAAGGGGTAATTCTCCTTCTTCTTGAGCTGGCACATCCACCTACTCCTCCTCTCAGACAAAGGGGGTTCAGGTTCTCAAGTCTTTAGACTCCTGGACTTACACCAGTAGCCTGACATTTCTCAGACTGTGGGACTTGAACTGAATTATACCATTGGCTTTCCTGGTTCTCCAGCTTATAGACAACAGGATCGTGTATATCTTATCATCCATAATGGCTTGAACCAATTTCCATAACATTTCTCCTTTTAGATATCATATATACATGTACATATACTTATGATGTCTAAGTATGTCTACATATATGATATTTATGTGTGTGTGTGTGTATGTATCTGTGTGTCTGTGTGTCTGTGTGTGTATCTCCTGTTGCTTCTGCTTCTCTAGAGAACTCTTAATATATACCATGTAGCAAGAAAAGCTCACTGGCCTCCCAGATAAACAGAAATTTATATTTTATATATTCCTATGTATAACTATAAAGGGTACTGATTCAATAGTGGATTTTTAAAAATTTTTATCATATCAAAATTTGAGAATCACTATAAATAGCATAGTCCAAAAATATTTCCCTAGATATCATGAATATAGTCTTTATACTCTTATTAATCTAAAGGTTTACATACATATAGAATTTGAAATTATACTTATTGATACATTAAATCCACTCAGATTTGCAAAAGATTTGATTTTACAATTTTCCACTAAATATTTGTCTGTCATAAATTTGAGATATATGTGATTTAGGTCTTTCATGGCAGTCAAATACAAACAATTGAAAAGAGAAAATCAACTCAGGTTTAAATATCTTTGCTTTTAGGACCTTTCCCATAAGACTGATTTCAGGCATAAGACTAAACACGTCCAATTCATTGGACTCTTTGGTTCAACCCAGTAGGGGCTCACAATGAATGGCTATGTGAAAACCACTTATGCTGAGGAGCTAGTGCTTGATATTTCATTTAAGGGGCTCCTGTGGATTTGGCTCCAATTTTGTTCCAGCCCTACCAGTTCTCTTTTCATTGCTAAGGTTCAGGAAAAAAAAAAAAAAAAAAGACAAAAGAAGCAGAAGAAAATGGAAACCCACTTAACCATACTGAGTAAGTTGCTGAGGTTCATTTGTCCTGTGGCCAAGTTATTAAGGAGACTGTATGAGGCCCATCTACAGGGAAGCACACACAGACATCAACAGCAATCGTAGTTGTTAAATTTGCCATTTTGAACTACCAGACACGAAAGACTGAAAGGGAACTGGGGACACAACCTCCCATTTATGAGCTTAACAATAAATGTTATCTCTGATGTATATGTCCAATAGGGCCAAAGATATCAAGATAATGAGAGTTATGCAAATAGCTACATCGTAAAGGGTAAGAAATAAATCTACCTCTCTCAGCTGAAAATTCCCAATTCTGTTTCTCCCTCACTGGATATCCATTACTTCAGTGTCACATCTTGTCGCTTTCAGGTCATATTCTTTCTGATGTCTTCACAACACTCAAAATCTATCCTCTTCATTGAAATAACACTTTTTTCTTTTAGAGCTAACTCTTGGTTTTCATCCATTGAAACTGAAAAACTTTGGAGTATCTTTGGCTTGTAATTTTCCTCATTTCTTTCTATATTGTTTATGCTCTGTCATCTAGACCTAAATCCCACTGAATTTAGACTACTGAAATAATTTCATAACTGTTCTTACAAAATCTTTAGTTTTCTTTCTAACCAATACAACAAAGCTTAGTAAATTTATATTTTAAAACAGGTGAAGAACCACCTCTGCTTCACTCAGTGAATATTCTTAATTTCCTAGAGAATCAAGTGTCATAAAGTTCAAATAGACAGATGTTGCTTTCAAAAGCACCCACTGATTGCCTTGGCTTTATATTCTGACTTGCATTTTCTCATTTTTCATATATAGATAATACTATACATGATATAAGCTATATTTAATGACATAAAATATAAAAATACCCAGAAAGGTAACTGACAAAAATCTTTACTGTATCTGTTGCTCTGTTCTAAACAAAACACATCTACTTCTCATGTTGCAAACATGTCCCACATTCTGTCTCTGGGCTTTTGCTCCAGGGGTCCAGTTTTTACTAAGAGTTTCCTCCCTATAACTTTCCATATATCCATCTGTATTTTTCAAGATCTATCCATTCTCTGAGGCTTTTCAAAAATCCCAACCTACAGAATTTTCTACCTTAAGTAATTGATTAAATATAATTAAGTAGGGGCGCCTGGGTGGCTCAGTGGGTTAAAGCCTCTGCCTTCGGCTCAGGTCATGATCCCAGGGTCCTGGAATAGAGCCCCACATTGGGCTCTCTGCTCAGCAGGGAGCCTGCTTCCTCTTCTCTCTCTGCCTGCCTCTTCCCCTACTTGTGATCTCTGCCTGTCAAATAAATAAATAAAATCTTAAAAAAAATACATATATAATTAGTTGATTGCTTTCTAGTAGGGCTGTTTCTCTTTTTACCCATTTTTATCCATTTATTCTAACTCTTCTTCCTCAATTTCCAAGCTGATGTGAATCCTCTCCTTTTTGTCCCCACAGGGCATGTCATCTGACTGTAATTATCCCTTTGGGTCTGTTTCTGTCTCTGAACTATAAATACAAAGGCAAGTCCCATAACTTAAGTACCTTTGTATCTCTAGCATCAAGCAAAGTATGTGCACTATTAGGCTGACAATACATTTTAGTTCATTGGACAGAATTATGTGTACCATGTCCTTTCCCTAATTCTCAAGAAGTGACATGTACTTTACCAACTGGTATAATTCCTAACCAGGAATGTACACACCAGAGGCCTGCAGCAAATGGTATGGACAATGATGATGATGATGATGATGATGACGACGATGATGATGATAGCAAAAGTGATCAATATTCCAACTTCACATTGTGACTACAGATTCCTAAGATTTTACTTAATTATTGGTAAATAGAAAGATTCTCATTCTGTCATGTCAAAGGGATCAAGGAAAATTTTGGAATTCTGTGTCATTTTTTCAAATGGCCTCTTACCCTTTCCAAACTGGTACCAAATTTTGACATGACCCCTGTACCACAGGAAGCCTACTGGTATTGTAAGGCTGCAGAATGACATGAGAGCTTAAGGAGTTATAAGTATTCCTTCCTTCCTTCCTTCCTTCCTTCCTTCCATCAGTCCACTTCACTGTTTCTTCTACCTCAAGAATTAGATTCAAATGTTGTATTTCTGAGTAAGCAAGAATTTAACAGTGTGAACATACAATATGAAATAGGCTGTCGTTTTCAAATTTCTAATTTTCAGGTGGTACATGTCAACTTGTTGTAAAGAGGACTCACTCTGAGGCAAAATCTAGTGTAAATCTCCTACAGTAGGAAGCTTTAGAGTGCTAAAGCAGCTGGAGTTAGCCCCCAGGCTGGCCTAATAAGGATGACACTGAAATCAATTGATTGCTAATTGGAGAGGAAATATGTCATAGAATTTTCACACTGTTTAATGCAAATGCAGAAAGGGCCTTGTGTTCTACCATGCTAACTCAGAGAATAAGGTGGATACATGAAAGCAAATATGAGGGGAAAATGTGACTCTGGAATACAGGGTTACATAATTTAAAGACAAAGCAGATCCTAACAGCAACATTATGCCATATGGGATAATTCAAGCATTGTCCTTTGCTAAGTCAGCACAATTATCACACAAAGGGAAACAAGTCTAATAGCATTTACCTCACGATATGAAATCACTGCATTAAGGTGTATAGAAATCAACCTACAAGGCAGTGAAAAAATGTCACAATAATTCTACGCTGCTTACATTCCAGAATATTTTCTAGTATAAAGCTCATTATCGTTAGCTATTTATGGTATAAGCCTCTAGACATTTGCTTATATAATCATCCCTCATCACATCCCCACAAACACCTAACCTAACACCCCCAATACAATGGCTCAGCAATATATCCTATCAGCACTTTTTTCAGCCCAATATCTGGATGGAATTCAGTTAATCAATATTCTGAATCATTTGGACCGACTTTGTCTATGCTTATATAGTAACAGCATTTTATGAAATAAATTAAAGCGATCCTTCTGGGTGCTCACCTTCTGAGTACAGAGCCCCTATTTTTTGTAGCCATTTGAAGTTTTCTGGAGAATGCTCCTATTTCTTTCTCAGGCCCCCAAATAACTAGGAGAGCCATCCATGGCAAATTCCTCTTCATTTAAAGAGATGCTCTTCCAGGTATATCTGGGGAGCAAATACTGTTAACTAGAAATTATAAAAGCTAAGTCTGAGATAGCAATTTCACTGTTGTATAATTAATTGTTTGACCAACTACCCCCACTGCCTGTTCTTGCTCCCAGCCTTATTATAATCGAAATAAAGTTATGACCAACATGGCCTTAATGTTTGCTTCAGCTTGACTAAATTTAAACTGGCTCTGACCTCCCTTTTTTTTTTTTTTTAAGATTTATTTATTTATTTATTTGACAGAGAGAGATCACAAGTAGACGGAGAGGCAGGCAGAGAGAGAGAGAGAGAGAGAGGAGGAAGCAGGCTTCTTGCTGAGCAGAGAGCCCGATGCGGGACTTGATACCAGGACCTTGAGATCATGACCTGAGCCGAAGGCAGCGACTTAACCCACTGAGCCACCCAGGCGCCCCTGACCTCCCTTTTTAAAGGGTGTTTCTTTTAGAAAACTTTGTATTGTAAGTTCTTTTTCTGTCCCTTTGAGATGTAAGTCTCCCAGCCCCATAACAAGTTTTACAACCCTGGACTATCTCTCTCAAAAACCTAGGAGCCACCCTTTTGAAATGAGATAATCATGAATGAAATTGATACCCATTTCCCAGTCTCACCTAGAGGTTAGAAGCCTAATGAAGACAAGTGCCAAATAGCAAACACAGATGCCTAAGTACACTGACTAACCTTCCCATTAATGTTCTCTACTTTTCCACTAGCTCACTGCAGACCTTAAACTTTTGTGTGTGTGTTTTGTCTCAGCAGAGTAGTTCAATCACTCTCTTCTATTGCAACAGTCCTGAATAAACTCTTCCTTGCCTGTTTAACTCTGCCTGATGAAAAAAAAAAATGATAGAGCAGTTCTCTTTTACAGAAACAGATTGATATTTCTCACCTCTATTGTTATTTTATCAAAAATCGAAATAAAATATATATTCCAGAAGCATTTCAATATTTCATCTCCTTAACGTGCCTGTTGAAGAGACTATAGGTTTTCTTGTAATACCCTTCTCTGAATTTTTTCCCCTAAATAACAGAAACCCTTATATTGCCCTGGGACATTTAGCCATCTAAAGTAAAGACTATTTCTTAGCCTCTCTTGATGTTAAGTATTCTAATGTGACTAAGTTCTGGCTAATGTGATATAGGAAGGAAGATGTGAAATACTGGAAGGTGTTCTTTAATGGAACGGGCATTCTCTTTATTGCTTTTACCTTGTTCTTGATGGAATGAAACTAGGATTGTTGGAGTTCAACTAGTTATCTGAAAAGTATGAGGTGAAAGCACCATGGTGAGGATGGCAGAGCAATAAATTAAGGAGCCTGGATCCAGGGTGATTATGATGATGTTGTTATACCAGCCACATACTACTTAACATTATTTAAGTTTTCAGTATTATTTACAGGTAAAACAAACTTCACTCTTTTCTTAGTCACATGGTTTTGTTAAATTCCTAGGTCAATTTAATTCTTACTGCTATTGGTGTCCTGCCTAGTCTTCCAGCTGTGTTGTAGAATCTTCTTTGGTAACCATAAACTTTGAATATTTATGCTCTTAAATTTCCCCACTTATTTTCCCTTTATTTATTGAAGTTTCTGTACAACTATTAGCAATATCTTGCCAGTTGTTTTCAGATAGGTCTTCCATAATAAGAAGGTTACTCCTAAAAATTGTATACTTTTTGTTCTGTAGTCAAATAGATCACCTTTGCTAGAATATCCTTTAGTTAGCTGGAAATAATATATAAAATTATTATTTTATTGGAGTTTTTGGGTATATCACTATTAAAACAATTTTTCCATTAATTCTGACAGATTTCAAGTTTATATTTAAGACTTAGAAACTAAATAATAAAAACTATGTTGTATTTATTTTACCATTTATCTCTCTTATTTATGTTTGTCTTATTTCACTATCTTGTTTTTTTGTTTTATTTTAATGTTCTTCCACAATAATGGTAAGTGGTAATAGAAGCAGAATTTTTCTTCTTATTTGGTTTCAACAGCCCTTTTTTTGGGTCTCATTATCATCTTATCGCCGACGATGATGGTCTGTTTACTCAAAATATGGACTTAATCATTAAGTATTCTTCCATTCCTATTTCCTATGAAGTTTAATCAAAAGGATATTAGTGATATCTATTAGGATAATCCTGCCTATTATAATTTTCTTTTCGGGACTACTAGAGGTATAAATATTTACCTACTATTAGGTTATTCATGACTACCTGTATAAATCTCATTTAAGTGAGATGAAATTTTCAGTGTAATTCTGACTTTGGTTTTCTAAGACTTTACTTAGATGTTTACCTTTATTTCAAAAGTGATTTTTGATTACACCATTTCTCCCTAGACAGCAAAGCAATTTTACTGCTTTCCCTACCACCAACCTGACACCCACACACAGGACTCATTTCACTTCCTAGTATTTGCAAACATTACTGAGTTTTGGAATCATAAACATTTATTCAACTATTTTTATATTATGTATATTCATTTTCAGATTATTTTTGTCATTTCCATCCATTTTTATAATAACATTTACAGTATATTTTATATCTAAATGATTCAACATCAGCACCATTTCTTTGAAATCCTTATAGGCACAAATCTTTGAGCGTTCTTAGAAAGTGTTACATGAGTAGTATATTTTTAAAAATTGTATTTCATTAGTGCATGAATAAAAATTTTTCAGATATTTTTGCCATATCCCACTCTACCTTTGGGGTAGATGGGGAGGGGCAGAGAGAGAATCTTAAGCATGGAGCCTGATGCAGGGCTCAGTCTCACAACACTGAGATCATGACCCGGGCCAAAATTAAGAGTAGACATTTAACCAACTGAACCACCCAAGCGCCCCCTACCTTAATTTTTTTTATCTTGATTTATTTAGTTTTCTTTTGGCATTTAATGTTGGAGAGAAAAATTCTAAGGCAGAAACTATTTTTGTTATTTTGAAGGTAATCTCATTTTGTTTTGTTTCCTACCTGGGTTTTTAAAGCATTCTAAACCTATACTCTTAATACAAACAATTTTTCTAAGACTTACCTAGTATGACTCTCTTTTCATTAACTTTGTCAGAATCTGGAAAGTTCTTTTGATCTGCTTTACATGAGGTTTTTAAAGCACCAGAAAGGTTCTCTTTTAAAGTCTTGATTATTCAGAAAAAGGGTTAACATTATTACACTGGTGCCAAGACATGATTTCTGGAGTCAGACTATCTTGGCTTAAATTCTAGTTTGACAATTTACAAGTTCTTCAGCATAGGGTTTTCTGTTTGTTTTTTAAGGAGGGAGGGTAGGGGAAGGGACAGAGGAAGAGGGAGAGACAGAGCCTTAAGCAGGTTCCACGCCCAAGGCACCCTTGCCTCAGTTTTAGATTTGTAAAGTGTTGATGGGAAATGACACTACAAAATCATGGGATTGTTGTGAAGATAACAAAGCAATCTGCATTATATTAAAGAAGAACCTAGCATGTGGTAACTGCTCAATAAATGGTAACTGTTAAAACCACCTCATAATTTCCTTTTCCTCCTCATCCTGGGGACACTTTAAAGGTTCTTCTCTACTGATTTGATCGTCTCAAGTCACTAACTTTCTTCAGTAGATTCAATGTGTATTTTACTTAAAATTATGCAATTTTAGTTTTATTGCCATCCTTTCTGATCTCACTTAGATTCCTTTTCATATCAGCTTGTTGACTTTACATCTCACCTTCTTGCCCTTTTAAGCTTACTTGTTCTTTCCTTGTGACATTATTATCCTATTTCATAACTTTTCAAATTTGATTTAATATGACATTTTCCCTGGATCCTAAAGTTTTAGAGGTGCTCTTTTTCAAGATGATATTTGTTTTCTCTTGCTTTTAATACTGTTTTTTTGCAAATCTATATTATTATTGTTTTTAATTCATCAATGTTCTTTCCTTAATAAAGAAAACCATACCTATACCCACTATTTGCTATTTAGTAAGATATGGTGATTTCCTTTGGCTCTGACCATTGCCCACTGATATGTTGGTTTGAAAAACAGTCCCTTATTAAGTGCAGATCCAGAAGGTAGTGTGATTTCTAAAGGAAGCAGCCTAAAATTTAGGATCTAAAAACTGTTCTGATTTTGTGGCTCTACAAAGAATAAGATGTAAAAGGAGAACACTGTAAAAACTACAATTTCAGATATGTACTACTATATTTTCCTGTCCTTTTCCTTAACACATGCCTTAATTTGGAGAACTATCTGCCAAGATAGGTTATATCATCCCACATCTATATATTTACATGTTGCATAGGTAATGCTAAAGCCTTATATTGAATAGAAAATTCAGTACTCTAGTGAGTTCAAAAATCAGTGCCTGTATGGTAATGGGAAAGCTGTCTAGTTTTCAGATTCAAAGGGAACTTGAACCTTTCGACTCTGAACTAGTTAAAAATAAATTATTAGTTAATGTCATGCAATGAACCACTCCAAAACAACTAACCTGGTTCACAATTCTATAGGTTGATAATCTAGACCAAGTTCAGTTAGGCAGTCTTACACCAAGGTTCATTTAGGCTACCTTAGACTGCTACTGCTTTGGTTGTTAGATTTGAACAATCTAACATGGCCTCAACCGGGACCACTCATTTCTGTTCCATGTGTTCCATGTGTTCTTTCATTGTCTAATAGGCTAGCCAGTGCTTATTTATATGATGGTCACTGGTCACAGGACATTCAAGAGAGCAATGGAAGAGTGTAATACCTCTCGAGGCTTAGGCAAAGAACTGGCACCATGTCACTCCTGCTGCATAATATTGGCAAAAGCAAGTCACAAGGACCACTCAGATTCAAGGGTGGAAAAACACATATCACTTCTTTTTTTTTTTTTTTTAAAGATTTTATTTAGTTATTTGACAGACAGAGATCACAAGTAGGCAGAAAGGCAGGCAGAGAGAGAGGAAGGGAAGCAGGCTCCCCGCTGAGCAGAGAGCCCAATGTGGAGCTAGATCCCAGAACCCTGAGACCATGACCTGAGCTGAAGGCAGAGGCTTAACCCACTGAGCCACCCAGGCGCCCCCACATATCACTTCTTGATGGGAGGAGCTTCTAAGTCACATGGCCAAGGGCATGGATACAGGAGAGGTTGTAAATTAAGAAAATTTTATAATGAATCTGTCACAGTGGAGAAGTCAAGAAATATTTTCTAACATTTTATTGTGGCAAACAAAACTAATTTGGCAATTTTCTCAGTCCACTTTTGTCATTCCTAGAATTATTGAATTTTTTTCTCTCAAAATTTAAGCTACAGAGTATTGGTGTTATATTTATTTATTTTTTCTTTATTATCTTGGAAAATTTAGTAGAATGGTTTATGTCAGAGACTGATAACCACATGCCATTTAAGATCACAAAAATGCCAGTAAGAATTTTGTAGAAAACTTATTTCTTCCCATGTATGGATGCTTTTCTACAGAAGTCCCAGTTTTGTTTTTGTTTTTGTTTTTTTTTTCAACAAATTGAAAGCTGGGAAGAAAAGACCAACAATACATTAATACAACAGCTAAATATAGTCTAGCTAGCTTAAACTTGGGTATATATAACTTGATCACTACTGGTCTTAATTATCTAGAGCCATATGAAGTTTTTGTGACCTGATTCTAAAATGTCTTGATTTTGAACTGAGTTTTTGGGTTCTTCCTGGACCTGAACTTAAAATTTCCATGACTTCTAGACACCTAGAGAATAATTTCTAGAATTTGGTATAGTCTTATCTCCTTTGACAAACTTTTTTTTGACCAGGCAGTGATCAGAAATTGAGAATAGAAAAATCAAGGGAAATTTACCAAAGAATATATGTTATTCAAAAAAAAAAAGTACACTGGAGTTAGTCATATCTGAGTACTTCTGATTGCCAGTGTGAATTTTGGCAAGTTAATTAACTTGTTTGACAATGGATTCCACATTTGACAAAGCTGTTCTGCAAATTAATGAGATTTGCACATAAAGTACTGAGTACAATGTCTGGATCATAGTAGGTATTCACCAAAAATAACTCTTCTTATTCTAAGTGTTGCCTTGATTGAGACTTCTTGGAGTAAGTATAATTAAATAGTTACAAAATTTTGATAATACCTTCCCCAGCTCTTTTTCCCTACATTCCCCATTAGTTGGTTTAATCACTCAAACAGTTATGAGTGGAGATAGTTATCCAACCACTCATATTATCAGTTTTCTCAAAATATGTAATGAATAATTAGATAAAGCAAATGGATTTTTAGTTTGTGACGAAAACTTTACAATAATATGTTCTCTCTGATTCTCTTTTAAAAGTATCAATATGCTTAAAATAATGTGTTCAGGCTCTCCAAGTATGTATGTGCAGCACTGCTATCCCATTGTGGGATATGTAGCTTAAAAGTTTAACCCAAGTAGTAGTACTATTTTTCTTTGTAAGTAGTAGGTAAATCTTATAGTGATAGTTTTTACTTGCATCATCTCATTTGATTCTCAAAAATAAAAACTGTACAATAGGCAGAGTGGAAATTATACTTATTTTTAAGATTAAGCAATAGTGGTTTAGGTGTTGATGTGCACTGCATGAGCTTAGGCAACCTCGTAGAACTGTCCTTCTGATTCAATCCTTTGCCCCTTTGCTCTACACCACTCTTTCTTTCTACTTAGAAGAAGTATTAGTACTAGATTAGTACTAATTAGTACTAGATCTAAAAATACGGGGACAAGGCACTGTGTTGTTTTCATCTCTGCATTTTGAGAACCAAGGAAAGACAAGTCTAATAAAAGAATGTTGAATGGAATAATGATAAGAAATTGCATACTTCTGTAGGAATTGCAAATACCCAATTTTCACGTGTTTATATATTAAAAAGAGAACCAAGAGAGAACAAAGAGTTACAAGGAGTTAATAAAACATTAAGATAATCAGCTTGCATTATCTAATTCAGTTTCTAGAGATTTCTAATTCAGTTTCCAAATTGTAAATTCACAAGACCCACACAGCTACTAAATATTTAATTAATTCAATATTGAATTTTTTTTTAATTAAAATATAATTGTGCTTTAGCTTAGTACTGCTACACAGGTAACACTTAAGTAAGTGTCTTAAGTTTGGTGAGATGTTAGTAAAATATTCCAGAACAAACAAGCGAACAAACAAACACAACTAAGTAAGTAATGTTTTACCAGTCAGCAAAAGTGTAACAAAAATTACATTCCTCAGGGTAGAATTGTCTTCAGTTCAGTGAGTTTACAGTTCCATTATTACAATGCACTTTTTAAAGAGTGTTACTGAACTGATGCTGATTTAAGATCTTACATCCCAATTTTGGCTTAAAAAAAATAAAAAGGCAAGTCAGTTGAGGACAAAATCTGATGAAATATCGCAGTAACACTTCAGTAACATGGAGGTTAGATTTATGGCAACCTCACTCATCTGGAACACAGCTGTAATCAGGGCATTAGCGAGACAGGCCTCTGTGCAGTCACGTCTGTCAGAGGAGTCACCCATATCACTGTAGGGCACATGGGCTAACCTGAGGTTCTCAACCAGGCACTGGGTGTTCAATAAAGCTCAACCAGATTAGATGGAGCACAATAGGCTGACAGCAGCAAAAAAAGATAAAAGTACTATAAAGATAAAATGATAGTAAACAGTGGCCACAAAGCTATCACTACAATTCTTAATGTTCGCAAGAAATTGTTTGCTAATGGGCTGTGTATTCTGTGCAAGAAAGCAAGAAAAAATCAAAATGGTCACACTTTTCATGCTTTTATTATTCATTCTTCAAAATAATTATTTGTAACATGCTCCTGAAGATGCTAAAAATTGAGGTGCTGTTTTATTTCTGTAGCATATTAAATTTTTGAAGAACCTAAAGATATTTAGTCAAATTAAGGCTTTTTGTATGTGCCCATGAAATTTATTTATTTTACCTTTTATTTTTTGAGGGGGAATGTTGCATGAAGTCAACAAAGGAACATTCAGTGAGTTCTGAAATATTCTGTTATAACGACAGCCAGTGTCATATAAGGAAAATAGTAAAACACCCTGACACAACGAGTACCCTTGGGCTCTATGCCTCTTACTCCTGCTCTGTTATCTCTTTCCCTTCATACCAACTTCTGTCACCCTTATTTCTTCACTTCTCTTCCCCAATCCACGTGTTTTGTCCATCATGGCTATTTTCTTTCCATCATCCTTGCCTGATGCCTCTTCAACAACTATAATTAAGCCCTATTCTTTTCCTCCTAGTATTCGCACTAGATGTGTCCTTAGAGCAAAATAATTTCCATTGAAATTAAAGACTTTCATGAACGAAATACAATAAAACCATGCTGGCATAGAAAGACTATATGGACATCGACAAAAACATCCTGGAACAAAGAAAACCTTCTTAAACTAGTCACTAATCCAGAGCCAAAGGTAAAGAATTAATAAATTTGATTAAATAAAAACTTTAATTTCCATTTCCAATATATATGACAAAAGGAATCAATATAAACAGACCAATAATCAAATAGAAAAATAACCAAAGGTCAGAACACAGTGAAACAGAAAAAGAAATATGAATATCTTACAAACATGAGAAATTGCTCATTCTTACTCATTATTTAATATTTGCAAACTCTGCCATCTGACTGGCAAGATTTAAAAAATCAATTAATTTGAAAAATTGATGGTGAAGTCTTAAACAATCCTGATGTCATATGCTGGTGGTGGGTAAAACTGAACCAGTACCCACTCTTTGGAGTTTAGTTAATTGCCAATATTGAATTTGTATTTAAAAGTACGTATCTTTCCACTTTTTGGAGTTTATTTTACGGATACACTTGTACTTATACACAAATATATAGTGGATGTTTTTGTTGTTGTTGTTGCTGTTGTTGTTTTTAGAGAGAGAGAGAGAAGAATCAGGGGCAGAGGGAGTGGGAGGAGGGGCAAAGTGAGAGGGAGAGAATTTTAAACAGGTTCCACACCCAGAGTGGAATCTCATGTGGGGCTCAGTCTCACCACCCTGAGATTATGACCTGAGCCAAAAATCAACAGTTGGACCCTCAACTGACTGACTCACTCAGGCTTCCCTATAGTGGGTGATATTTTAATTGCAGCATTATTTTTTCCTAGCATAAAACTACAACCAACCAACAAATCCAACCTCATGGAAATATAAATATATTATGGAACATTCATAAAATTAAGTGTTACTTGGCTATTAGAAACATAGAAATAGATCTCTATGCAGTGATATAAAAAAGTCTTGGGTAACTTTTATTAAATGTTAACACCAAACAACATGTTTTATTTTCTGTGTCTTACGATACTTGACATTTAAAAACATTTCTGGCTGGGGAGAGACTGTACTTCTGGGCTAGCCAATTCTTAGAAATAGCAGAAACTCAGCCAGAAGCCTGCATTTGATATGCAAGCTAACTAATCAAGAGCCATACTGCACTATCAGGCCTGTGTACCACAGGGTGGCAATATTCCTCTGCCTTAATTATTCCTAAGGCCAAGTGCCAGGCAACTAGAGATCACCCTTATGGCCCAACCCCACAAAAATTAGTCAAACTGGCCAAATCCTAAATAATTTACCCTGTCTTCCCTGGCCCTCCTTGGGAGAATCTCAATAAAGGCAGTGGCCTAAGTTGTTCCTCCACTCCTACTTTCTGCTTCCTGACCAAAACCTGGTGTTCCTCTTGTGACTTGGAGTGAGGAGTCATGCCTCTCATTTCTAGGGAAACTCCAGGTAACATTAAACTTTTCTTTCAATGGCAGCGACCTCTCTGTGTAGTTACTTAGTCACCTTTATAAAATAAGACCCAGAATTTATAAGATTTATAGTACACTCTCATTTAGGGAAAAATAGGTATACATATATGAATGGACAGTTGGACAGCTTCAGGAAGGGTGTATGAGAAAGAATTCTGGAGAATGGGAATAGAAAACTGGGGTGGGAGAAAGAATCACTCTCACTATGTTACCTTTTGACAATGAAAATTTTTTATATGTATTGCTTTCATAATGGTAAAAGAACAATATAAAGAAGACTGGGGGGGGCGCCTGGGTGGCTCAGTGGGTTAAAGCCTCTGCCTTCGGCTCAGGTCCTGGGATCGGGCCCCGCATCGGGCTCTCTGCTCGGCAGGGAGCCTGCTTCCTCCCCTCTCTCTCTCTGCCTGCCTCTCTGCCTACTTGTGATCTCTGTCAAATAAATAAATAAAATCTTAAAAAAAAAAAAAAAAGAAGACTGGGCTATGTGGGGAACACACTGGACAGGTTGGAATAGAAGAATGAGATCAGTTAGGAAAATTAATAGTGCTCCCAGCAGTGATGATGGTATAGTGATAAGGAAGAAAATGATCAGTAGGAAAATGGATAGGTTAAAAGTATGTATTAGTATAGAATGCATAGCACTTGATAACAGAATTTTGGTGACAAGGAAGAAAGGAATTGAGACTTACTTGAGGGTTCTAATCCAAGCAACTGAATAATTTTTGGAGTTTTATTTATAAAAATGGGGAAAATGTGAGGGGGCAGTGTTACAGGAGACACTGAGTTCTACTTTAAGGCTGAGGAGTCTGTATTTGGAGATGTGCTACAGTTTAATTCTTTCTCTTGGGAAAAGAGAGAATTGATAAATGCTCTACCATTGCATCTAACACGGGATACTGACTATAGTCACTGTCAGCTCTTTCCAGAAGATAATTTAGATCTGATACAGCAAAAAAGAAAAGAGAGCACTCTACAGTATTCATATATCTTCCTCTGGCTGAAAAACATATGTACAGTTTTTAGCATGTGATGTTTCTATTAGAGAACTGGTAATTTCTCTAAGTGCTTTAACAGAGAAAAAAATGTTCTAATTGATTTTTTCCCAGCTTTACTGAAATACGACTGATAGATAAGCATTGTATATATTTAAGGTATAAAACATGATGTTTTGATATATGTATTTATTGTGTTTGTCTTTCATCACTGTTACTCATCTAGGCTATGAAAGCGCAATGGGATCATGGTCAGAAACAGGTTCTCTTCGAAGCAGGTACCAGCTCATTACAGAGCTTGACCAAGGAAACCTCACAGCTTTCCTCATCTAAAAAGGAATGGATTCACATTATAAGGACAATTGAAATAAAAGAAAATACTATAAGATTTATTATTTCATAGAATAAAACAAAAGTAGAAAATAAAGGGAACGTGTTGAAAAATCTTAGCCTGGACTGATTGATACCACTTCACTGTCCTAAAGGGAACCAATTACTTTTTTAGGACCTGGAAGGGAAAGACTAGTCATCCCTAACCTTTGCAAGATAACTAAAACCAAGCTACCAACTAATCAAAGAAACAAACAAAAACAAGGAATTTCAGGGACTGTCCTAATTTTGATTTTATTCCTGTTGATTATAAACATCCAAGTACAGATGTCAAGTTAGCTAATGGATGTATGTAGGATGTCAAATGAGATATGCATTTATTGTCAGTCAACAGATTCTTTTTATGGCACCACTTTTCTTTTTTTTTAAAGATTTTATTTATTTATTTGTCAGAGAGAGAGAGAGAGATCACAAGTAGGCAGAGAGGCAGGCAGAGACAGAGGGAGAAGCAGGTTCCCTGCCGAGCAAGGAGCCCGATGTGGGACTCGATCCCAGGACGCTGGGATCATGACCTGAGCCGAAGGCAGCCGCTTAACCAACTGAGCCACCCAGGCGTCCCACCACTTTTCTTTTTTTAATCGTGTGTGTGTGTGTGTGTGTGTGTGTGTGTGTGTGTGTGTGTGTATTATTTATTTGTTTATATATTTATTTATTTCTTGAGAGAGAGAGAGAGCATGTGTGGGAGGGGGTGAGGGACAGAGAGAGGGCAAGACAGAATCTTAAGCAGGCTCCACCCTCAGCCTGGAGCCCTATGTTGGGCTTGATCCCAGGACTCTGAGATCATAACTTGAGACAAAATCAAGAGTAGGATGCTTAACTGACTGAGCCATTCAGCTGCCCCACCACTTCATTTGTTTTAGTTGTTGACTCTATTTCTTGATATCTTAAATTCTGAAATTGCATTGTTTTTCTCTTTACATTTCATGATTACTTCTAATAGATCTGTTATATTTTCATATTTTTAACATTATCAATATTAATTCACTTAAAAGTACACATATATGTAAGATTTAACCAAGTTATTATTATTTTTAAAAGATTTTATTTATTTATTTGACAGAGAGAGACTTGGCGAGAGAGGGAACATAAGCAGGGGAATGAGAAAGGGAGAAGCAGACTTCCTGCTGAGCTGGGAGCCCGATGTGGGGCTCGATCCCAGGACCCTGGGATCATGACCTGAGTCAAAGGCAGACACTTAAACACCTCAGCCACCCAGGTACCCCTAGATTTAATTAAGTTATTAACAGTGTTTCTCTTCAAGATATGTTACAACAAACATGTCTTGATTTTGTAATGAAAAATAGAAACAATTTCCATTAAAAACTGTTATAATCCTTTACAATGGTTTAAAATAAAATGTACTTTATCAAATAACATTAACTTACTTTGAGTAAAATTATTCTGAGGCAGTGAATGTAAATGAGCATCCTTATTTATCTAGTTTATTGGACAAACAGTGGTTAAATAACACCATATACAGCCTTCCTATTTATTATAGTTTCTGGGTTAGATATAGCTTTACACTTTTATTTTGAATTTGACCATTTCTAAAGAGAATGATAGTGTTTTTTACATGCAGTCTCCCATGGGTTACTATGTGTTCGGTTCACTGCAGCAAAGAGAGTATGTTTTCCTTTTAGTGTTTTTGTGAGTTCTATTCAAGAAAGTGGCTTGGACATGTAATTAATCATGTATATACTCAGAACTTCCTGAAACACAGGACCAGTCTTTATACTAGGTGAGGAAGAGATAATGGCAAAGATGGAGGCAATTTTTGCCCTTGCAGACTTACAGTTGCAGATTTATTCAGAGTATTGAGAGGTAAGAGGTAGGATATATGACTAATCCATCTGCCTAACACAAAAATAAAAAGTGCAAATAAATGAATTGTATAAGTGACCATATAATAGACTACTAGAATTTAATGAAGATGAATCTGTAAATGCAGATTTACATAATAACTAAGATATATTATTGAAAAACTAAGTGGCAGCATAGTAAGGTATTATATTACTTATAATAACTGATAAAGAATATAGTTGTGTACCCATATGCAATATATATTTAAATTTTAGAGGACAATAATAAAATGGTGAGCCCACTAATGATTTAACAAACAGAACATCTGCAGCAGTGGTTTCCCTTCTGCCTTCCCTCAGTTCCAGTCCCCTGTCTCATACCCCTCCACACAAAATTACTTACCTACCATGATAAATGGAAGTGATGAAAAGTTTAAGATTTCCAACTGTTGACTATGTGTCTGTTTTTACATGTTGCTCATCAGGTTCCTCCTACAACCAGTTTGCTAAGTCTCTTTATCATAGTTAGATGTTTAATTTTACTGAATGTCTTTAGTACCTATTGAGGTGATCACACACATTAAGTTTTAATTTTTAATTCCTTTACCTTATTCCATTTATTTTTCATAAAAGCCACATTTCCTTTAACTTCATTGTAGGTTAGTTCAAAGTAGTTATCTGGGATTTTATCTTTTTTGTATTTATCTTGTGGTTTTCCCTCTCTTTTTTCTAAAGTTCTCCTTAAGTGACTTTATATTTTCTTTGATTCCCCCCCCATAGAGTTTTATATAGGCTTGTATAGATTTTATTTATTTTTATTTATTTATCTTGTAATGTCCTGGTTTTATAAATTCTCCTTTCCTCAAGTTATGTGGGCATATATTAATTAAAGCCCTTTTCTTTTTCATGGGTGTTGTTAAGTTCTTTTCTTAAATACTGAAAGTATATATAGATATTAAATTATATTCTCAGTACATTTTTCAGTTAACAATCTAGCTGGGCTGGGCTATGGTCACTGGCCTTTGCAGCTGGGAAACTATTTGTATGTCCTTTATTTTTGTTGAAAGCAACAAAAACATAAACAATTAAAAGAAAAAAAAAGCCTTTTCATAATAGGAAAGTAAAATTCAGACAGTAATTCATTTCTTCTCTTCCAATTACAACCATGTTCATATAATGACAACTTGTTAAACCTTAAAGTCTTTGTGGCTTTTGGTAGGGTCAGAATATTTCCATTTATGAAGACACTTTGTTGCCATTTGACTTGATTTCAGGCATTAGTTGCCAGCAGATTCCGCTCTGTGATTCTCACGATGTACTCCTGCTTCCAGACATTATCCCTCCAGGTCACATTTCCACTCAGTCCAGTGACTTACAATAAATGTGTATCAGAAAACGGTTCACCTGCTTAAAGGACTGCTTACAAATATTAACTGCTAGGAGTATATGATCTGGCCTTGCTTATTCACTCTGTTCCACTCCCTGCTTCATTTACTATATACCCTAGTCTTCGTTCCGAACTTCAAATTCACCAAATTTGATCACATCAAGGCTCTTGTACAAGCTTTTTTCTCACTTGGGAAAGGAATAAATATCCTTCTTTTTTTAAAAAAATAAAATTCTAGTTTAAAGGAAAACAATGCTGATCATTCTGTATGAAGTCGATTGTACACTATATAGAGAGCTAATGAGAACAAGAACCTATTCATATCCATGGGGCTATATCTAGCTATATATCCTGCTATATCCATGGGACTGAGTGTAGTGACTGCCATTGTAGGTGCTCAATCCTTATTTATTAACAAAATAAGTGAGGAAATGGTTGAATAAATACATGTCTAATTGAGAATACTTGATACTTGGAAGGTGAGACAAGAGGGCAAATAAGAGTAGTGAAGATAAGAGCACCTGGGTGGCTCAGTTGGTTGAGCATCTGCCTTCGGCTCAGGTGATGATTCCAGAGTCCTGGGATCAAGCCCCGAGTGGGGCTCTCTGCTCAGCTCCCTCTCCCTCTGCCCCTGCCTACTTGTGTGCGGTCTCTCTCTCTCTGTCAAATAAATAAATAAAAACTTTAAAAAAAAGAGTAGTGAAGATAATCTCTGCTACTTTCCTCCAGTTTTGCTTCCTCAGCCTTAGCCACTTGTTGATCTTGCAGGACATCCCATCAAGCATTCATCAACTCTCTGGCAACCTGGTCACACTATAAGCTTTGCCCCTCCAAATTGGTTGCTAGAAATGGGATTTTCCATAATTCATTTATTTCCCTCAGTTCCACATTTATCTTGGGAAAAGTAGAAATATATGTCATCAGGAAGCATATTATATTTTTTGATACAAGTAGTATGCAAATGGTGCTCATCCATATTTTAAGTTCTGATGGGATTTTCTTTTTAACATGTTGCTTATTTATGTTTAAGTTTTTAAATGTCTGGATGGTGGGATGTGCATAAGTCTACACTTGAAGACATCTAGACCTGGACATTTTCATTTGATTGCAAGAAACATTCAATCTCTATTCTAGATTGTCTACAGTTTGATAGAGTCAGCCACAAACACACATTTATCTTTCTTTTGAAACTTATTACTTTAACAGATACACTTCAACTGCACTACTGTTAATTTTTAATGAACTGTAGTTTCTTATTTTCCTAATACAACACTGCCCTTGAAAATGCCTTTATACTCTTGGAATAATCAAGATAAAGACATTTTTCTTTCCTTCTGAATATTTTACAGTTAGCTCTGGTCCTTAGATAAACCTTGAACTTGTTTTGTGTTGATTTTGTGGTTGATAGGTAACAACAAATCTTCTGCCTGTTAAACTAAGTGCTAAGCTTCTAAAAATACTTAACTAGTAAGCATTCAACCAATATAATTTTGTACCCTTGAAAGACTTCCTGTAATTAGATATAGGTTCACTATATTCTTGGAAAGGCATCCTCACCCTTTACCATTTCCTTGCATAAATGAATTACAAATTAGAATTTCTGTTATTACCATTTTACTCTGCCCATTATTCCAATTTCACCACAAAAATCAGTTCTACCACAGTTCAAACATAATCTATACAAAAAAATTTCCCTTAATTCAACCTAAATCATGTAATTATTTTTAATTATTAAATAAGTACTGAAGCAGTAAGGGGAATTGCTACTCTGGACTTAAATTGGAGCCATGAAGAGTTCACTGAATGAGAAGTTATGAAAATATTCGGAGAGACTGAACAGGCATATTATCAGCCTATTAATATAAGTTAAAAAAGCGCAGATTTCAAAAAGTTCAGCTATGATTAAAGTGTATGTGTCATTATGTGCAAGATTTGGAGACCTGAAACACTAAAACAAGATAGGTTCCTGAGGTATGATACTTCCTTATCATAGAAGATAGGAAGACATATACTCTTATATAATAATAATAGAGTTTTATTGTCAAAACCTAGATCTGGCCTCAATAGCCTAGGTTTGGTACTTTTATTGTCATAAGAATGGAATGATTTTAATTATTTTAAAATTAGAAATTAATTTTGAAACTAGTCTCCAAAATGTCAAACAATTCCATAAATCAAGTAAAAAATGATATTTATGAAAATATATGACAGCTAATTTACTGAGGTAGTTTTTTTCAGTATTTATAAATAGAAACAATATATCCACTGTAGCATTTTTGAGGTATTTCTATGACCAAGGTTGGCACCTATTAATACCTGCCGTATGAACACTATGAGGTTTATCTTGTTTGCACATAAAGCATCGAGGACTTAATTTATTTACTGAACTGAACGCGAATTCTCTTGTAGCGCCTGTCCCCCAAATAAAAATCGCAGGATTTTCAGCAATAGCTTTATGGAACACCCTACTTTCCCAGGAGTGTTAAACACATGGCCATCAATATACTTTCAGTGTCATAGAAACGAATATAAAGAGGGATCCTTAAACGGCTGACAACCTTGTTTCAAATGATTCCAATGAAAAAAATTAATTTGTACAAAGAACTAATATGTATACTAATGTCACATAAACCTCTAAGACCAAAAAAAAAAAAAAAAAAACCAGAAAGAGTTGAGATTTATTAACTATTAATAGTGTAAAAGGATTTATTCTACATATAGAGAAAGAAGTAAGGGGTGGGAGGGCTAGCTCTAGTGAGTGGGTAGATGAGGTAACAGTAATGGACTCCAGAAAGAAAATATAATTATACAACATCTACCTTTCAAGGAGAATGATTTGCAAATGAAAGTTTATTCCATACACCATAAAGCAGAATTAAAGTGCCAGTCAAATATACCTCCAGGTACCGAAACAACTTGCAAACAAAAATGTATTAATACTTGAATAATCATGGAGCAGGGGAAACAAAAGTGCTTGGATTACCGCAAACATTCTAATGCAATCTCAGACTGAATTCTGAGCAAATAGCATCCATTTTAACTCATATTTTTCAGACCACATTTGAACAAGTTTCATTCTGGGGCCAGAGCTAAATAATAAATGATGAACTACATCAGTCCAGAGAATGATAAAGGATAGAACATTGAGATATCATACTACGTGAGCATCGGAACTACTAAAACCTGGTTTGAAAATACTTAGTACAGGCTTAATTATCCTTAAGAAATTGAAAGGTTGGTATGTAGAAAACAATTACACTAAATCAGAGAAGATGTAGTTGGAGATTTCAGCATAACAGCATTATAACTCTTAGAGCATTTGAAAAATGTAATTGGCTGCCTTATGAGGTAGTAAAATCCACATCAAATCTTTAAGCAGAGCCTGGATGACCACCTGTCAAAGGTACTTCAGAGAGCAGCTCTGAATTAGGCGGAATGTTTAGCTATACATCTGCTAAGTATTTCACCAATTTATGAATTCCATTTGCAGTGTACTACACTTGTAAGTGCATACATTTGTATGGTGTTACACTTGAAATATGACCAATATCATATATTAGTAATATGTCTTTCAATCAAATGTTTTTAAAAAGCTTTTTAGCAATGAAATTCTTCATTCTTATTTGAAAGAGTACTTTACATGACCTGAGATATGTGACAATTATTAGTCTGCCTTTTAATGTTATGTAAAACAACAGAATGCAGAAGTTTTAGATTTTGCAAGAACCTCTTCATTTAATAAGAACCCTCTTTAAGTCTAACCCAAGGAAAACACTGAAATCGTTTGTTTCCTATAACTTAGAAAACAAAAAATATACATCATTAAAACATTTCACTGCTTAAAAGTTCAAATTAGTCTTGACAATCTGCATACCCAAATGTTATGCCCTGATAGCTTTTTTAAAAATTATTTTTAATAATGCCCTGCTTTTCAATATGTCAGAAGGTTTAAATAAAGCTTGCCAAAATCTTTTCATAATGTCTTAAATATCACAAAAACAATTTCCTAACAATCTATTGCCATCTTCTAAACCTATATGCTTGCTTTTTAATTTTCCAATTAATTATGCTTAATATTTGTTTTTGCTTTTAGTAAAATCATAAATTAAAAAATAAGCAACACTACCAATACCTTCACATACTTATATTAGTTTTTGCTTTTAAAAATACTCTACATAGGAAGAAACATTAATGACCTGAGATGATTTTATGAAAAAAGCTGCTGGTTTTGCTCTGCAAGAATTTTTGTGATATATACACACTGCGGGTACCCATGGGGAAAAGATAGCATTTTAACAGAAGCATGAAGTTTATATACCAGCCTGAAGCCAAAACAAATAGGTATCTTTTTTTTTTTTTCCCTTAACAGAAAATTTACAGTCAGAGTTGAGGGGGAAAGGCCACATACATGAACATTACCAAATTTCTATTTACTACAGTTACCTCCCATGGTCCACTAGAGACCTCTTTCTGCCTGTAAGAGAAGAAAGAAAATGAGAGCTTGCTGCCTTAGGGAAGATAGCAGAGACATGGCTCCCTGCAACAGTTTCTATAGTTTGGGGAGTATCTAACTTCCAGGTACATGGTACTGTACTTATAAGCAGGACCAGGAAGGATGAGTGGTTGTTTATTTTCCCAATGAGTAATTACTCCTTAGGAATGAATAATTCTGAAGAAGTATTCTTGTTCTTTACTACTATTCAAACTACTCTCTCCTACCCCAGCTGAGAAGGGACACGTTGTTTCTCTTATCCTTTGTGCTTTTCATCTCTGTCTTTCTTCTCTTCATTCTTGCCTTCTCTACAATCTAGGTGGCTTGGTATTCCTACAGTAAGGTCTAAAGACTCCCATACTTTGGAATATAGTTCATGTTTTACAACTGTATCAAATTAAAGAATTGAAGCTATTTGGGCCTAGATTCAACCACTTATGTGCTTTGATTCTTTATTTCTTTGGGGCTCTAGAAACTAGGGCATGATCCACTGGAGACAGCAGTAGGCAGAAAAAGAAAAGATTTACAACTTTTCCCCAATTATTACATTCTTGTAGCTTCTATGAGTTATACAAATCATATTGCTTTTCTCTCACTTGTCAAAACTTTAGTTTATTCTAAGTGATGTACCTGTTGGTAGAAATGTTGTGAAGGTTTGTTCTTAAACAGTGAAAAGCACTCAAGAAATTAGGAAGATATATATCATTATTGATATCAATGAATATACTATTGAGTGCAAGATGGGCATTAGATTTTTAGTTAGTGATTATCCTGTGAACAAACACACTGCTTTGGTTTTATTGGAACCAGACTGTATGACCACAGGCGAGCGGCTTATCTTCACCCAGATGAGGAAATGAGCACGTTGGTCTAGATGATCTCTGATGTATTTTCTATCTTAGTAATTCTATTATCCTTATGACTTCTGGAATAGGCTATATATATTTGTAATATATTATAAGTACTGTAATAGTGTTAAAGAATATTTAAGTCAACTTTTAGATGTGTAACTTTATTCATAATTGGGAAAGAAGAAAATCCTCAATAACATGCTTACAGGAAAAACTCTGAGTGAGTTCATACAGACAGTCCTATTTGTACACAACACTGGCAAAACAAATTTATAAAAAATAAAATCTTAACAACTATAAATATGATTCTCTAGTTATCACTGCATCATTCTCTAGATTACAGGAAACAAAGCCTACAAACAGAACATTAATCACTGCTTCTGAAGTTGTAATCAAATCAAACACCCAGAAAATGTTAATTTGTAAAGCTATCTAGCTCTAGGGGGCACTGCTGTACTGTGCATCATGTCTGGTTTATTGACAAAGGCTTAAGCAAGATTTCATTAAGAAGTTCTGCAGGTTTCAGATACAGAAAAAGCACATAAACTATTTATAATCAATTTAAACTTTGAGAAAATTAGGTAACTGTGTAAAATATTTATATGCAGTTTTTGGAAATGAATGTTTCTTTTGTTGGTAAGAATATCTGTCTTTCTGCAGCAACTAACTATGGTTGTGGATAGGAGTGTTTTATTAACTTTTACTGTCAAGGTCTCATGAAGGGCAATATATGTTACTGTTATAGAATTACTGAAAGCATTCTGCCTTAAAATTCAAAATATAAACAAAAATGGCACAGTTGGTTCCCGGACACTATAATCTTTTAATTGGCTCTGCCATTGCTATATTGAGTTAATCTCTAATCAGAAGGCTCTGTAAAATTATGTAAACTCTACGACTTAAGGCATCTTTTAAAAATAAAGAACCTCAAAAACAGTGACAGTTCAAAATAATCCCAAATGTAAGTAATTACATTTATATCATTAAACTATGGGAAGTTAGGGCTGTCAAGGTTAGAGTCAAATACAAAAGACAAGATCAGCCATTTTATAGATTTTATAACATATTTTGAAATTTATCTTGAGAAACGAATTTTATCATTTAAACTATTATATATGGATTATGAATACTTAAAATCTGTAAATTAAATGAGAGCCCAAATCAGGATATGCAAGTATTTATATTGAAGGGTAACAAAATTTTAAAACCTATATGCAGGTTTAAGCTCAACTCTCACTCACTGTTAAAGCATTAAGAAAAGTTAATTTGACATTTTCAATCCAAACAGAGGTGACGTGCAATAGGCAAAAATCTTTTAAGTTAAAATTGGAATTCTATTTAGACTAATGTAACATCTGGTCATTATCTAGTCCATGGATAGATCGTAAAAGGAATAATGCACAACCATATGAATAATACAGATTTTTCCCATTAATCAGTGTGCATATATGGCATGATTGTCAATTTAGACTATTTAACAGCAATTCAGAGTAAGGAAGGATTCAGGGGGCCAATATAGAAGACTGTGTGAGGATTTTGCATCACAATCCTGACCTAAGGCACTGACCTTGAATATGATATAGAGAGGATATTTTTGAGACATATTTAGGAAATACAGTTGATGGTGCTTACTGACTGCATAAAAGGACAGGGGATGAGGAAATGGATTGAGTGTGATTGTATACGATGATGGAAGTATTAACTAAGGGGCATATTTCTATCCTGATATCTGGGTTGGCACACAAAGTACTTCTAAAAATCAGTACAATGTAATATGAAATAAATGAGCCCATCATATACACTGCCTCATTCAATTTATTTCAATTATCCAATGGATGGATAACTTGAGATTGGGACTGACCACCTACATATATCAACTTGGAAAGTAATAAGCTAAAAATCATTAGCTGAGAATATTTTGGTACAGGGTTTTAAAGATACTCAAGCAGCAATTCTGCAATGGCCTCTCTTTTCCATGCCTGATGCTTCCAAATTAGAGGAAATCTTTTGTATATTCTCACAGAAGCCCAACAGTTAAAGAAAGTGAAGAAAAAGCCCTAGTGAAATATAATAAAATCATTTTACATTTATTAGCACTAATTTAAAAACTGACCTATAATCAACTTAGAATCAATTTCTAGATTTGTGAGTGAATGTGCCTATAGATGACTCCAGCTGCTGGCCTTCAAGTTTTCCTTTCTAAATATTGTGAGGCGGAATGAGCTCCTCCAGTTGTATTCTGTTGTTATTTCTGACCCACACAATTCTTAAAAATAGTAATGACTGTTTCACACCAGCATGTCTTGGGGGTAAACTGAGCCATACTAACTGGAACACCACCTGAGGTCAAGACATCATCATCTTATTCCTGAATTACTAAGAGAACTTTCTTTCAATCCAATTACCATTCGATCCATCAGCAAGTCTATTGCTTCTACATTTTTCAAAAACATCACAAATCCACGGATTTTTCACCATCGCCATGGTGACCAAAATACCTTCCTTAATTTCACTCTCATTTTATAGTCTGGTTACCACACAGTAGCCAGAATCACATACATTTATATGTTTATATATATATACAAATGTTTATATGTACATATGTATAAAATCATGACTCTTTACTGTTCAAGACTCTATTTTCCAGTCACTTGAAGAAATTTGAAGTCTTTAACAGAGACTATCAATTCCCTAGGAAACCACCTGATCTAATATTTACTACACATTTTATTGTCTATTTCTTCTCCAGTGACAGTTTTTATATTACTGGAATATACCAACTTCATTCTTACTTAAGGACTTCATGCTAGCTGGTTTCTTTGTCTGAGATGTAACTACCAAAATATTTTCTTGGCTAGATCCCTCATTTGTTTCATGTGTTTTCTCAAGCACTTCCTCTTCAGAGATGTCTTTCTTACCCTAACTAAACTAATTAGATAGGCAAAGGAAGAATCAATAATCTGTGATTCTTTATTTCACCTTTTACATATAATTTGTCTCCAACAGTTAGGCCTTCTAAGTATTCAATTATTAGTTCATTGCTCATCTTCTCTACTAGAATATTAGTTATGTGGTGTGATTCATTTAATTCACATTAAATGAATGTGAATTCATTTATTTCACAATGTATTCCCAGAGCCTGGAACACAACCTGACACATAGTGAGTGCTCTGGTATATTTACAAAATGAATGGACAAATGAATAAATGGATGATGAATCTGCCCAGGGAAAAGAAACCCAAAGTTTGTTATCTCTAGTCTATTAGAAGGAGCTCACAAGCTGGAATGAAATTCTAATTCTACCTTCTAGCAGCTGTTTGGTTTTGGATATGCTTCTAAACCTGTCTTACCTCACTTTTCTCATCTGTTAGGATGGACAGATAATAATGTTCCACATACATTATTTCAATGCAAAAACAGTAGTGCTCTGTTAGCAATATAGTGGGATTTGAACAAATGTGACTTTCCTTTCCCAGTTAGATTCATAGCCTATACATCCCAGTTAAACCTGGCTACATCTCAGATGTCTTACCTCTACAACTGCCCTAACTCAAACCCTGGAGTATTGGAAGATGACTAAGGAAAACATTACAGGCCTTGTCAGAAAGCATGAATATTATCCTGAAGTAAAGAAGTTGAAGGAGTTTAAACTTTAAATGCTGAAAGATTTTAACACATTTCAAAAAGGAGAAATGATACAGTTAACACAAAGGTTCCTGATTTTCATTTTGTATTAATTTTCTGCACTGGAAATGTTTCTCCTGGAGTCAACAGAGTATTAGTCACATGTAAATATACTTTGCATCAGAGAACGGATACCAATAGTGATAGTCATTTAACCATGGTTAAATGTGACAAAGGCAGTGATGTTAAAACTGGAACCACTTTTAGTTGCCGGGCTTTGCCTTAATATTGAGGAATCTTCAAAATAGAATAATGTGTTATATATGAATAAGGCATTTTTGAAATGAAAATAGAATCTTAAATCCTCTTTTCCATCACACTGTCGAGGCAGGTTTTCTTTAACATGCTGTAAGATTTGAGGTATATAAGTATAAAAGAACATGTAATATTCTTATTATTTCCACTTTATTATTTTGGGAATAAGATTAAATATGTGTATAATTTTACCTTTCTTTTTTTTTTTTTTTAAAGTAAGCTCAACACCCAAAAGGTGGATTGAATTCACAACTCTAAGATCAAGAGTCACATGCCCTGCCCACTGAGCCAGCCAGGCACCCTTCACTTGACATTACTAGTACTTTCATATTTATATGGCCCAACCTTGATTAAATATTTCCATCAGTTTATGTTTAGTTAATGATTTCTCTTTTTATATGTTTAGAATATTCTTTATTTTTCTAATTTTCTATACTTTATATTAATACTATCTGATACAAAATGGGAGTCTTTCCAATGCAAAACATAGAAATATTAGAAGACTGGTAAGATATGAAGAGCTTATAGAGAAAACAAGGCCTTAAACTTTGTTTTCATGTTTAAGTAATTAAAAAAACAAAAGCTAGTGTCAAAGCTCAGCGATCTAATAGAAGTTAAAACTATGTACATGAAAAGTGACACTGGAAAGCCAGACATTTTTAAATTCTTATTTGCCTTAATTAAACCACTGCCTTTAGCTACTCCTCCAATGACAGCCAAAAAGGGACTATGCAACTGTTCTCTAATATCAGTCATAAAATAATCCATGTACCATTCAGAAATATTTGTTCAGAAACATGTTCATGTGATATGCTTATATATATTTCCTTATTTTCATATAAATAAAGCTTTTACAAAGTATTAAAACTATGCTATACTTAATGCTTAGAATTTTAGCATTTAAAACTTTTAGCAATAACTACTAGAATGTGAAAATGAATGTGATAGATATACATGGTATAATGACAAGGACTGAATGTTGTATATTCTTTTTTTTTTTTAAAGATTTCATTTATTTATTTGACAGAGATCACAAGTAGGCAGAGAAGCAGGTAGGGGCGGAGGGGAAGCAGGCTCCCTGCTGAGCAGAGAGCCTGATGCGGGGCTCGATCCCAGGACCCTGGGATCATGACCGAAGGCAGAGGCTTTAACCCACTGAGCCACCCAGGTGCCCCTGAATGTTGTATATTCTTATTAATATTCCTATTAATTAATGTAATAGGTAAAATTAAATCATATTTCAGTATAGCTAGTATGTCATCCGAATAGCTAGCAAGAAGATAGGTAATAAGAGGATTACCTTCGGAAATTCCATTACGTGCAGTGTTAGCAAAAGAGCAACGTGGAGTGACTGGCCCTTTTTGGATGTCATGAAACAATATGGCTACTAGCAGTGCACATAAATCTTCAAAATGTTAACTTCTGTATCTTGAGTGGAAATCTGACATCATTTTATTTTTTTTTATTTTTTTTTTAAAGATTTTATTTATTTTTTTGAGAGAGAGATATCACAAGCAGGCAGAGAGGCAGGTAGAGAGAGAGGAGGAAGCAGGCTCCCTGCTGAGCAGAGAGCCCGATGTGGGACTCGATCCCAGGACCCTGAGATCATGACCTGAGCCGAAGGCAGCGGCTTAACCCACTGAGCCACCCAGGCGCCCCCTGACATCATTTTAAATAGAACATGATAATCTTGAATATCCCCCATATCTTAAAAAATGAATCTCAGTGTTAACAATAGATTTGAAAGATACCATTTTATCACAGTTGGGTTTATAGTGAACTTTTGGAATCTTCACTGCAGGTTTGAAGTAATAGTACTGAAAAGTCCCACAGAGTCAGTGGTCACACCTGGGAAGCTCGGCACTGAGTCCTAAATACTCAGCAGGAGCTTTAATCCATATTTTTGAGGAACTGAATGAATGAGTGAACTGATCTGTCCCTAAATAAGATGGATGAAGTATAAAGCATTCTTGGTAAACCAAACACTCGTAAAGAACATTATGTCACTGATATATGAAATTCTGTTCCAGGAAGATCTATGACAGTTGGAGACCTTCCAAAGGGCCATCTTTTTCAGGTGCTTCCTAGACTGACAACTGTAAAAAGAAGTAGATGGTACTCAGATGTTTGCATTTGGGCCACTGCTCTTCTCACTCTGCAAATTTTCTTGGGATATCTTTATTCAGCTTTACGGTTTTACTTGTTATTTTTGTATTTATTATTCCCAAACTTACATTTTTAATTCATAATATTATCCTAAGTGACAGACTACATATATAAGTCTGTCTGCTGTATAAGTCCATCTGCTTTTGACTACACAGGAAGTCAAAAGTTTATTCACAAAAGAGTTCAAATTCTCCATGTCCCAAATGGAAATTTTTGTGTTACTATTTATATCAGACATTCATATGTATGAATTTAAGATCCTTTTATCTTCGCCTGCTTCTAGGTGAGTGACCTGGGTTACTCCTTTCAACCTTAGATGCTGCTGAACAAATCCTTCCCCCTTCCTTCCCTGGAAAGACTGCCATAAGAGGCAGCCATTTATATGACCTCTAAGAGAGGCTAGTGAGACTGAACCATCAGTCTGATTTATTGCCAAGTAGTATCCAGCTTGCTAACACATCCATATATAAGCCTTACTTCACTCTCCTTTTTCCCTCTCCTGTGATCCTGGGAATTGCATTCTTTAAAAAAGTAATAGCACATGGGGCACCTGGGTGGGTCAGTGGTTTAAAGCCTCTGCCTTCAGCTCAGGTCATGATCTCAGGGTCCTGGGATCGAGTCCCACATCGGACTCTCTGCTTGGCGGAGAGCCCGCTTCCTCCTCTATCTCTCTCTCTGCCTGCCTCTCTGCCTACTTGTGATCTCTCTTTGTGAAATAAATAAATAAATAAAAATTAAAAAAAAAAAAAAAGTAATAGCACATGAAGAATCCAGGCTGAAACACCAGCAAAATTTGCTTCTCTGTTGGTGATAGCTGCCGATGTTATCCACTTTTACCCTTATACTTCATCAAAAATCCTAGGACTCATTCTTGCCTTGTATTCTTCCTTAATCTGTTTGAAACTCAGTAACTAAATCTGGTCATCATTCCTTCTAAATAACATGCAACCATCCTCTCTATTTCTGCCAACACTGACTTGTTTTAGGTACCCATTTTTTCTTGGATATTGAAATATCCTATCTGTTCTCCCTAATTCCAGTTTTATGTCTTCATTTTTAGATTCCAATCTTTAAGGAGTGATTGCTGATCCATCCAAATGCCAATCTTACCATGCTCCTGATTCTCAGCACCTCCAAGCTTTTTAATACACCAAACTATCATTATCTGACCTGAGCTTACATTTTGAGGCTTAGATCTCATACTTCCTGACTTGCATTTTATGCTCCAGCAAGCCAATAATGGCATTTAAAAACAAAACAAAACAAAACAAAACAAATCTCTCTTTATCTAGAATACTTTCCCAATTCTTTTTCCCTACTCTCAATTTACTCTTACCAAGTCCAAGCATTTCTTCTTTTATAAATTATATCTACCCCTTCTCAAACTGAGATAGATGACTTTCTTTCATGTAACCTAAATTCCATTATACATTTATATATCCTTTAGAAAAGTGACTCTTGTTTTATTTTGTTGTACCTCAACACACTGGTAGAATATGATATTCATCCACCAATTTTTCACTATGGCAAAGATTCTCATGGCAGTGGAAGCCTTTATCTCTCCCCAATATTTGAAGGTATTTCAGACTGTAGAGGGAAACCAGGTAAATTTTTTTGATTCTGTTATGCTTGCTATGTGTTAGATTTGGGTATTTTCCCTCTTTCCACTCCCAGCCCCATCCTTTGAAACTGCACCTTTAAAAATGGCCTGTTTTGTACATCTTTCTATCTCAATACCTAAAAAAGAACAAAATCATCAGTTTAGAGGTCAATAATATTTAATGAATGAATATTAAAAGGATAAACCTTGGGCACATCTGAGGTCAGATCCAGCTGGGGCCAAAAATATTCTCAGAAACCTGACTTTTGATTTATATCGTCTCTGAGTAAGGACACAGGATTCTCTGGGGCTACCAATTATATATACCCGGTGAGTAGGCAGCAACACTACCAAAGTCTGCAAAAAAATTGACAGAGGCTTGATAATGGTAATCAAAATGTTTCTTGAATGACCTGAGAAGACTGTCTAGCATACCAAGCAGTACCTGTTGTAGCTGAATACCTTCTTTGGAATTGAGGACCTGGGAAGATGTCTCTGAATAGGATTGAGCCCAGCATAGGTGACTGTGTGCTACTAAGTTATTCCCTGTACTTATATTAAATGACTTTCACTGTGTCTGTTGATATCTTTCCATCAATCACAGTCACTTTTATGGCAAACAAGAAAATATTTGTGTCAATGTAATTGTCAGTTTTGTTATAATTGTTTATTAGTGTGTTTTTCCTCTGAATATGTTATAAATTTCTTAAGGACAATAACTCTTCTTTATTTCAACACCCACAGCACAGGAGTTAAAAATATTGTAAAATCAGGGCACCTGGGTGGCTCAGTGGTTAAGCCTCTCCTTTCGGCTCAGGTCATGATCTCAGGGTCCTGGGATTGAGCCCTGCATTGGGCTCTTTGCTCGGCAGGGAGCCTGCTTCCCCCCCCCCTCTGCCTGCCTCTCTGACTACTTGTGATCTCTGTAAAATAAATAAATAAAATCTTAAAAAAATATATTGTAAAATCAAGAAATAAATATGTAGGTATAGATAACTGGCAAGACACAAGGTGGAGGAATACAATCAAATCAGGTAAGTAAAAACACGCAAGGCTAAAAAGAAACATCTTGGCACTTCAGGTAGGATAAAAATTAGTCTGTATTAGTTTGTATAATCTTCACTGCTGTAACAAATAGACCACTAAATTTCAGTGGCCTACAAAATTCATTTTTGCTCACTTGTCAGTCTAATGCTGGTGTTCCTATTCAGTGGATTGAGGGGTAGGACTTCTCCATGTGGTGATTGAGGATCTTAGGATCCTTCCATCCTGTGACTCTACCATTAAGTAGATCTTATAGTCTCCTGCATCTATCCAGAAAGTGAGGAAAGGAAGAACAGGGACAAGAGAAGGTGCAGAAGAATCACATATCTCTCATATGCTGGGTCACAAGTGACATAATTCATTTCTCATTATATTCCACTGGTGAGAACTAGTTATATGGCACCAGGTATAGAAAAGATTGACAAACTTTTTCTGTAAAGAGCCAGACAATAATATTTTAAGCTTTGTGGGCCATATACTTTGGTGACAACTATTCAGCTTTGTGGTTACAGGCCTGAAAGCAGCCATAAAAAATACATAAATGAATGGGTATGATTAGGTTCTAGTAAAATTTTATTTATGAACACTGAAATTTAATTTTCATTTAATTTGTAATTTTCATTTAATTTGAATTAATTTCACTTAATTTGTAAATGTCACAAAATATTATTCTTTTAAAGAAATTTTCCTACTATTTAAAAATGTAAAAAATCTCTGTTCCCATGCCTTGCAAGGTAGTGGGCTGAATTTAGCCTACGGATACAGTTTGCTGACCTCTGGCCTAGATACAAGGTGGCTGAAAAAGGATGTCCCTCTCAGTTGCTGTCTTCAGTACGACATTACTACATTACTACATTACATTACTACATTACTTTCGTTGACAGCTAGCTATGTCTCTTAGGCTCTTCCTCTGACCACTACATATCCATATATGTCCTTTGTTTTTGTACCCAGCCCCTTTCCAAAAGACAGAGCACAGAATCTCATCTAGTTACTGTATCCAACTCAAAGTCAGTGACTTGGGGATGATGTCCAGTCCCTACTATTGGATCTGGCTTCTTGAAGGTCTAGAGAACTACAAATGAAAATCTAATTCCCATCCTTAATAATATTTATATAAACAGTAAAAAACAGTATAAACAGGGGTGCCTGGGTGGCTCAGTGGGTTAAAGCCTCTGCCTTCGGCTCAGGTCATGATCCCAGCATCATGGGATCGAGCTCTGCATCGGGCTCTCTGCTCTGTGGAGAGCCTGCTTCCTCCTCTCTGCCTGCCTCCCTGACTGCTTGTGATCTCTCTCTCTGTCAAATAAATAAATAAATAAAATCTTTAAAAAAAAAAAAAAAGACAGTATAAACAGGTGGAATAGCAACAGGATAATTACACAATGCCCATTCAGAAAGTGAAGAATGGGAATATACAGCAGTGACAAAAAGCAGCTAAGTCATCAGTTTTGACACCTTCTGCCTTGGTACTATAGAGAGTTCCTCGATTAGACTGATTTTCTTGGAAAACAACTTCCCCATTCATTGTGTTTGACCCGCCTCTCTGGTCTTATTTGAAATGAGCTTTGTGCAGTATATATGCTCCTTAAGGAAGGCAGAGACTTCATACAGTGCTTCATACTGATATAAATTTGGGGTACCAAGAGCTATTATATAGTTACAGGGGCTTTTGCTTATTTTAAATCCAGGCTTGTGGTTTCCTTGGCAATATACTTCCATTAAAATTAGGAAGCTCTGATCTATTTGCATTCAGTATGTTTCATGTTTGTAACAACATGCAATGTTCTTTTCTTGTCAAAGTTCTCAAGCTGGCTTTATTTTTTTTGTTGTTGTTTTTCTTCTCCTCTTATACCATTATCTTGCAGCTCACTGACAGCCACCTTGAGGTCATCTGAGAAATACGGTTGGAGGAGATGGAGCATCTTTTCAATTTAACTTTGCTGTATGGCTTAGTTCTTATATTTTGCTGCTATATCTTAACAAACCTGTGTTTCTCTCAGCATTATATACTCTTAATTATTGGGGGGGAGAAGTTCTAGAAATAGTCAGCTTTTCTAAACTTTAGACACTTCAGTCAGGTTAAATCTTTCAAGTCCTCCTCAGACAATAAAAGATAACTGATGTAATTCCTAAAATTCATATGCCAGAAATCAAATACTTTCCTTCGACTCACATCTCATTGATGAGGATTAGCTCAACAGACCTACCTAGATGCAAGAGGGAGTAGTTGGGATTGAGCAAGTTTGACTTAGCTGTTCAACTGTTTCTATAGGGCAATTGTATGTAATGGAGAGGGTGCAGAAACTGTCCTGTTGCAAAGCTAGTAGAAAATTTAACTTTAATTCTGAAAGCAATGGCAAGCATTTGGAAGGTGGCCATCCATTAATACCAAAAGCAGGGGATGAGAATAAACTATGTCTGAAACATAATACACTATCTAGAAGCCTCAGGGCATGGAGGTCTCACCTTCTCAGTCTCACCAGTTTTGAACATATGAAATAGTTTTTGTGAACCATCATTAATCATGGACACTATCGTGAATACTGTATTCCCAAATGAACGTTTCTGCTTTTCATAATAACCAAATGTGTTTTATATTACCAGAACCTCAAATAGTAGCATTTGAAGAAGATTCATATTAAATTCTAACAGATAATGATTACATTTCTGCAAGTAAACCCAACTACATAAATTTCGTTGCAAAACTAAAAATACTTTTTTTCCTGAATGTTTCATTTTCCAAGTATTAAAATAGACTTTAAAATATAAATATTGAGAGGAGGAGTCAAGATGGCGGAGAAGTAGCAGGCTGAGACTACTTCAGGTAGCGGGAGATCAGCTAGATAGCTTATCTAAAGATTGCAAACACCTACAAATCCAACGGGAGAGTGAAGAGAAGAAGAACAGCAACTCTAGAAACAGAAAATCAACCACTTTCTGAAAGGTAGGACTGGCAGAGAAGTGAATCCAAAGCGACGGGAAGATAGACCACGGGGGGAGGGGCCGGCTCCCAGCAAGCGGTGGAGCAGCGGAGCACAAAATCAGGACTTTTAAAAGTCTGTTCCGCTGAGGGACATCGCTCCAGAGGCTTAACTGGGGTGAAGCCCACGCAGGGTCAGCGTGGCCTCAGGTCCCGCAGGGTCACAGAAGGATCGGGGGTGTCTGAGTGTCGCAGAGCTTACAGGTATTAGAACGGGGAAGCCGGCTACAGAGACAGAGCCGAGGAGTGAGCTCTAAGCTCGGGGTTACCTTGAACCGGTCACAGGCTCGGTCAGCTTGGAGCATGGCCGGAGGCCAGGGTGACGGGAGTAATTGGGCGCTGTTCTCTGAGGGCGCACTGAGGAGTGGGACCCTGGGCTCTCGGCTCCTCCGGGCCGGAGACCAGGAGGTCGCCATCTTCATTCCTGCCCTCCGGAACTCCACGGAAAGTGCTCAGGGAACAAAAGCTCCAGAAAGCAAACCCGAGCGGATTACTCAGACCGCCCTGGGTAAGGGCGATGCAACTCTGCCTGGGGCAAAGACACTTAAGAATCACTACAACAGGCCCTTCCCCCAGAAGATCAACAAGAAACCCAGCCAGGACCAAGTTCACCTACCAAGGAGTGCAGTTTCAATACCAAGGAGAGCAGTGGAATTCCAGAGGAGGAGAAAGCAAAGCACGGAACTCATGGCTTTCTCCCCATGATTCTTTAGTCTTACAGTTACTTGAATTTTTAATTTTTTTCTCTTTTTCAATTTTTTTTCTTCTTCTGCTAAATTGTTTTTAACTTTTAACCTTTTCTTTTTTAACGTTTTTTAACTAGTTTATCTAATATATATATATATATTTTTTCCTTTTTATATTTTTTGTTTATTGGTTTTCTTTTTTTAATTCTTTCTTTTTTCTTTTCTTTTTTTCTTTTTTTCTTTCTGAACCTCTTTTTATCCCCTTTCTCACCCCTCACGATTTGGGATCTCTTCTGATTTGGCTAAAGCATATTTTCCTGGGGTTGTTGCCACCCTTTTAGTATTTTACTTGCTCCTTCATATACTCTTCTTGGGACAAAATGACAAGGTGGAAAAATTCACCACAAAAAAAAGAACAAGAGGCAGTACCAAAGGCTAGGGACCTAATCA
>NW_019154112.1:16622320-16719568 GCF_002288905.1 Enhydra lutris kenyoni | reverse complement strand
AAGGGGGTAGGAGAAGAGTAAATGCAACAAGATGGGATTGGGAGGGAGACAAACCATAAGTGACTCTTAATCTCACAAAACAAACTGAGGGTTGATGGGAGGAGGGGGGTTTGGAGAGGGGGGGTGGGGCTATGGACATTGGGGAGGGTATGTGCTATGGTGAGTGCTGTGAAGTGTGTAAACCTGGCGATTCACAGACCTGTACCCCTGGGGATAAAAATATAGTATATGTTTATAAAAAAATTAATAAAAAAATATAAATATTGATATCGTTCAATTGTCAAGGAAAATACGCAATGCACAAAGATGTGAATGAGACAGGAATAGAATATTGGAAAGTTTCTACAGTGTAGGGAAATGAAAATATATTTTAGATAAAAAACTTACACCAAATAAAAAAGTTAAATTGGAATAGAAATAAACCCAATAGAAATAAACCCATGAATTCCATATTTGTACTTGGCTTTTAAGTGTCTTTGTGTTTACTTTTTATTTATTTTAGTTTATTATTTTGTTTATTTTGTATTGGGAAAAAAAACTAGATACTTCTTTAAAAAAATGAGGGTAGTACATTTGAACTTCTCATGGAAAACATTATTCTTCTTAGATGACTATTCTCCTAGTTGATAAGGAATGTGGTCAAATAAACGTATGTAAAGATGGCTAAATATAATACTTACCAAAATGGAAGCACTTTCTGTGTCACTGTGTTAAGTGCATTGTTTATACACAATTTCATTCAATCCTCATGCCAACTCTATGATACCATTATTATTGTCCTTATTTTACAGGTGAGAAAATTGAAGTACAGAGAGTTTAAATAACTATGCCAAAGTTATATTGATAATAAGAAGCAGAGCTGAACTTTGAAACTTGGTATTTTTGATTAATTCCTATGCCATAAAAATATGCCAGCTTAACTTAAACCCACTTCCAAAAAACTAGCAGTTAAGCTCTCTCATTCTTGTCTGCATAATAAAGCAGAAGCAATCCTTTTGTAATTGAAGCATATTAACCATATTTTGTAATGAACTCTGTGTAATAAGAAAAAATACTTTAAAATTACTTTTAGGAAAAGAACTGCCTGTAGTTTGTGAATTACTATAGTAGAATATTTAATTTTGAAAATAAATGCCCCAGGGCATGGTCCAGAAATTACCAAAAAAAAAAGAAAAGAAAAGAAAACAACATTATGAAAGTTAATTGCTCTAATATGATAGGAAGAAAATTACATTGAGTTTTTAGAGAGTGAGCAGTTAGGGGTACCTAGAATAATGAGGTAGGACAGATTCTAGGGAGGACACATAACTTCTCTTAATGTTGAGACTGAGGCCAAGAGCACATCTTTAAGAAATACCTAAGATGGGACTCATCAAGGGATTTTTAAGACCAAAGGTGAGTAATATTCAATGTTTCATATTCTCATATTGTTAAGCTATTCTCTGAAATACTTGACCCCTTTTCCCTGGCCCCGACCCTCAAATTTTGGAAAAATTTAGGAAAAGGGACTATGATAATCTTTCATTTGAGGAAAAACAAATGATAAACAATAATTACAATGACAACAATAGCTACCCAGTAATAATAGAATGTGTACTAGGCATTTGACACCATTAAGATAATTTTTTTTGAGTATATATTAAATCTCATAGATAGTAAGTGGTACAGCCACCATTCAATGCATGGTTCCTGAGTTACTGTTCTTCCCTTGGTTACTCCAAGCTTTAGAATCAGAGTGTAAGTAACATCAAGGTGTCACTTCACTTGAAAGATGTAAGTAAAAAGAGTTTAACAAAGCTTTGCATTTAAACACAAGTTCCCTTATGATCATGGGGAGGGCAGAAGTGACACATACATTGGGCTCAAGTCATTTTCAGATACATCAGGACATTAGAATTCTGTAACACTGGTTACTTTAGTGCTCATATTTGAGGCATGGCCAAATAATACATGTTACATCCACAAACATGTAACTAATTACTTTAGATGTGTATAAAGCCTAGATTGTTGAAGACTCAGTTATGCATTTATTAGTTTTATTCTACTGTATTTTTAGACACAACTCCTTGGGAAATTTATGTGTCCATTCTTTTTGCCCACATTTATTAATATATAAATCTACCACAGATTAGGGACATCTTGTCATACCCAAGTCATAAGATTCTGACATAGGTAATTAAGAACACTATGGAATTCTAGAGAAGAAAATATTTTTAAATATTGTGAAGTAGATTTAAGATATCAAAAATTTCAAAAAAATATGAGATGATAAAAATGTTCAGGTACATTTTGATATAATAACTATGCATTTTCTAAATTTTATTTATGATTAAAACTGTTAGGATTAATTAGTTTGGGATTGAAGAGTTCAGAAATAAAAAAGACCTATTTCCAAGTGAATGTGTGTGTGTGTGTGTGTGTGTGTGTGTGTGTGTATGTATATATTTTTTGCCTTAAATTTCCAAGATAAATACAAATTAAAAGCAAAAACAAAAATGTCTGACATATGGGAAGCAAATAAGCTGCTGGAGAAGATTCACATATTTTTCAAGTATACAAGTATACCATCTCCATATTTTCCTTCATGTAGAACTGCAAAATTTGATTAAAATATAGCTAAAATATCTTCCATAGCATGACTTTATGAAGTAAAGTTTCCACTATACCCTTAATTTCAAATATGAAAGGATTAAAATTTTGACATGGTTCATCCATCATCTTTTAAAAATTTAATATATCTTCAATGTAAATCTACATTTAAAAATTTTATTTATAAAATAAATAAATAAATAGGAGAGAGAGAAGGAGAGAGAGAGAGAGAGAGAGAGAGAGCAAGCACAAGCAGGAGTAGGAACAGAGAAAGAGGGGCAAGCAGACTTCTTGCTGAGCAGGGAGCCCCATGTTGAAGCTTGATCCCAGGATCCCGGGATCATTACCCAAGTGGAAGGCAGACGCACCAACTGAACCACCCAGGCACCCCTAATTTAATTTAATATTATTTAAATAGGTGCCCCTTTTTAAAGTAAAGTTTAATAAAATAGTGTTGGGAAAACTAGATATCGAAATGCAAAAGAATGAGACTGGATTCTTATCTGATACTATAAATAAAAATAAATTTAAAATGGATTAAAAACTGGGGTGCGTGGGTGGCTCAGTAGGTAAGCGTCTGCCTTTGGCTCAGGCCATGATACCAGCATCCTGGGATCAAGCCCCACATCCAGCTCCTTGCTCAGCAGGAAGCCTGCTTCTTCCTCTCCCACTCCCCCTGCTTGTGTTCCCTCTCTCACTGTCTCTCTCTGTCAAATAAATAAAATCTTAAAAAAAAATGACTTAAAAACTTCAATGGAAGACCCTGAAACTATAAAACTCCTAGAAGAAAACACAGGAAAAAGCTCTTTGATATTGATAGTAATGATTTTTTTTCGGATGACACTGAAACCTCTGGCAAAAGAAGAAAAAATACAAAAATGGCACTACATTAAAAAAATAGCTTTTTCACATCAAAGAAAACCATCAACAAAGTAAAAATGCAACCTATGGACTGGTAGAAAATATCTACAAACCATACATCTGATAAAGGGTTAATATTCAAAATATATAAGTAACTCACTTGACTCAATAGCAAAAACATAATCCAATTTAAAAATGGCCAAAGAGGGGTGCCTGGGTGGCTCAGTGGGTTAAAGCCCCTGCCTTTGGCTCAGGTCATGATCCCAGGGTCCTGGGATCGAGCCACATCAGGCTCTCTGCTGAGCAGAGCAGTGCTTTCCACTGTCCCCCACCTGCCCCTCTGCCTACTTGTGATCTCTGTCAAATAAATAAAAAAAAGAAAAAAATCTTTAAAAAAAGAAATAAAAAAATAAAAATGGCCAAAGGAATAGGCTTTTTCCAAAGAAGATATACAAATGGCCAGCAGATATATGACAAGAAGCTCAACATCAATAATCATCAGAAAAGCATACACTTCAACCACAATGAGATGTCACTTCATACAGTTAGGATGGCTATGAAAGAAAGAAAGAAAAGAAAAAAAAGAAAAGAAAAGAAAAGAAAAGAAAGAAAGAAAGAAAGAAAGAAAGAAAGAAAGAAAGAAAGAAAGAAAAAGAAAGAAGGAAAGAAAGAAAGAAAAGAAAGAAGAAAAGAAAGATGGAAGGAGAAAGAGAAAGAGAGGAAGGAAGGAAGGAAGGAAAAGAAGTAGAAAAGAAAAGAAAAAAGAAAGAAGAAAGAAAGAAAAAGGAAGAAAGAAGGATGGAAGAAGTAAAGGGGGGGAGAGGGAGGGAGGGAGGGGAAAAAGTGAATCTTGGAGGGGATGTGAAGAAAAGGGGAGCCCTGTACACTGCTGGTGGGAATGTAAGTTGGTATAAGCTACTAACAGAACACAGTATGGAGTTCAAAAATCTAAAAATAGAATTACCAAATGATCCAGCAATCCTCCTTTTGGATATATATGCAAAGGAAATGATATCAGTAACTTGAAGAGATATCAGCACTTCCATATGACTGAAGCATTATTCACAGCACCCAAGATACAGAAACAATCTAAGTGTCCATCAATGAATGACTAGATAAAGAAACTACAGTATATATGAATAACAGAATATTATTAAGCCTTAAACAAGAAGGAGATCCTGCCGCTTGTGAAAACATGGATGAGCCTAGAAGATATTATGTTAAGTGAAATAAGCTACATGCAGTAGGAAAAAAAATTGCATAATTTCCCTTATTTGTGGAATCTAAAAAAGTCAAATACATAGAAGCAGAGAGTAGAATGGTGGTTACCAGGTTTAGGTAGGTGAAGGGTAATGGGGAGATGCTAGTTAAAGGGTATATAATTGAATTTATGTAGGACTAGAGTCATGTAATTTATGTAGTTTAGAGATCTAATATACAATACTATGACCATAGTTAAAAATACTGTACTAAATACTGGAAATTTGTTACGAGAATAGTTTTCAGGTGGTTTCACCATTATAACAAATGGTAACTATGTGAAGATATGGATGCGTTAATTAGTTTGACTACAGTAGTCATTTCACTATGTATGTATAAATTAAATCACCATCTTGTACACTGTAGATACATAAAATTTTATAAGATATTTAAAAATAATATTTTTAAGATTAAAAAATTAATAAGATTTATAATTTAAAAAAATTTTTTTAAAGATTTTATTTATTTAAGAGAGAGAAAGAGTGCAAGAGAGAGTGAGCATGAGCAGGTGGGGGGCAGAGGAAGAGGGAGATGCAGGATCCCCACTGAGCAGGAAGCCTGCAAAGGGCTCAATCTCAGGGATCATGACTTGAGCTGAAGGCAGATGCTTAACCAAATGAGCCACAAAGGCGCCCCAAATAGTAAGATTTTAAAAATATTATTAAGTTGACAGAATATTTCCTGCAAGGTTTCAAGTGGACAATGACACATATAATGAAAATCATAAGGAATGAACTCATAGAAGAAAACAGAAATGAAAAATGGAACCAAATACAATAATGAGAGAAATGAAGCAATAATATATAGAAGAAAAGAAATAATGTAAATACATATGAATCCATCAAACTGCCAACTTAGTTTTATTAGACTCTAAGTCTTAAAAATAAAGAACACAGAAATACAGTATCTATTATTTTATTTATTTAATACTCTTGTTGTTAGCTGTTACTGTATGGTCTATTATCATACAGCCTGTCAGATACTAACAACATTTTCTGAAGGGAGGTCTCCTATGCTATTGTTCTCATGGGAATCAGCAATTCATGGCATAAATTAGCTGTCTGAAAAACATTATACTAAGCTGGCAGTCACAAAAGGTAGCCAGGTCAAGGCATATCTAAAATAGAATTTCTACATCTTTGATAAGTTCAGTTTCATGTAGAAAGTCCTCTTTGCTTCAGTCTCACATGTACAAATATAGAACTAATATTAAACTATAATTTCAGCTCTTGTCCATAATCTGGTCTTCACATATAAATGATAATCATGTCTCCAGGAGGCTAAGAGTTTATCAATCTCACAGCGCATTGTTATAGACAAGTATTTGAAAGGCTAAAAAACTAGAGAAACTTATAATTTACCTCATTTCTCATTTAATTTTAGATTTAATTTGACCAAATTATTTGAATGAATAAAATAATGAACTTTGGACTCCCATTTCTGGGTAATCAAATTTTGCTTTTACATTTTGTTTTGAAGGCTCATATTGTCTACTTGAAAATGATAGTGGATGCTTATTTTGTAAAAAAAAAAAAAAATAGCACTGATGTATTACTAGAATGTTAAAACTCTGTACCTTAGTCTTTAACTAATAAAACATTTAAATCAAATATTTGCTTAAAAGTAGGATTCTAGACTGTTAACACAAATTTATAACATCATGCTATATACTCTATAACTTACTCCCTTTTAAAAGCTAATAATGTTTGATTTAATGATACTAATATCCTATTGAGAAGATTTGTGAATAAAGAATTAAAAAGTGGAAAATGATCTCTGATGCTTTTTTGTTTCTGAATCATTTCTTTCTGTTTGAAATCTTCTCCCCATTATACAACACATTCCTTCAGAAATAGTAAATATTTAAAGGAGACAGGGTAAAGATAATCTAAACTACTTAATATTACATGGAGATAATATGAGAATGTGTAATAAAGGTAAGTCAGTTGTTTGTATGTAAGGCAGATTCCTAAATGCACACAAAGGATATGTTGCTATAGCTATCTTTTTTTTTTTCTCTCACTCAATGATATGTTTCAAGATCTATCCATATAGGTATATGTACATGCATTTGTTTTCAACTGACTTATAAGTAATTCCATCATATCTATCATCCCTTTAGACATCCATTTCCTTGCTTTTCAATGTTTTATTGTTTTTTTTTAAATTTTTTATTTTACTTATTTGACAGAGAGAGAGAGATCACAAGTAGTCAGAGAGGCAGGCAGACGGATGGGGAAGCAGACTCCCTGCTGAGCAGAGAGCCCGATGTGGGGCTCAATCCCAGGACCCTGAGATCATGACCTGAGCCAAAGGCAGAGGCTTAACCCACTGAGCCACCCAGGTGCCCCTGTTTTATTATTTTTAAGAAGGTCATCCAAAGTGTTATCAGATCATATCTCTGCACTTCTCTAGGGCAGAAAACTAGAGATGGAAAACCAATTTAGCTGTTCTTGATGTCATACTATATTCATTTCTGTCAACAGAGCCTAAATGATCAGTCTTTCACACTCTGGGCATAAGACATAAGCCATATATGATAATAGTCCTGTGCCTTAGGCATATACTATTTACTTATTAAAAACATAGGTGACTATTAAAATATATAGGAGGGGCACCTGAGTGGCTCAGTCAGTTGGGTCTCTGACTCTTGATTTTGGCTCTGGTTATGATCTCAGAGTTCTGAGACTGAGCCCCACATTGGCCTCTGTGATGAGTCTGGAGCCTGCTCAAGATTCTCTCCTCTCTCTGCCCCTCTCCACTCTCTCTCTCTCTCTCTCTCTCAAAAAAAAAAAAAAAAATATGTATATATATACACACACACACATATATATATATGAAATAGTATAATAATATTATATATTATTAATATTATATATTAGTCACAGGATTTTTTGATATTTTATATTGATATGTGTTGACATTTTTGATAGCTGCATAACTCAAGAAGCCAGTATTTTCCAATCAATAGTACAAAATTGTGCATGGGTAAAAGATCCAATCAAAATATGAAAAAGAACAATGGATTTTAATTTAACAGAGTGTAACAGGTTAATTGGTCATCAGGTTTCACATTCCATATTGCAACTAACCTTTAAGAATCTATTACTTACCAAGTTTTGGGCAATATCAAAGAAGAGTATTCCTAATTATCTAAAACGGTTATTAAATATCACTATCATTTCTAAATATATATGTATGAGGCCAGAATTTCTTCAAGTATTTCAGCAGAATAATTATTGTACAGATTGAATACAGAAACACATATAAGTATTCAGATGTCTTCATGAAGGCTGACAATAAATATATTTGCAAGAAAAGTGAAACTGCCAATCTTTTCATCATTTTTATGTTTTAATAAGCATAGATATTTTTCATAAAAATATGCTATTCTATATTATTTATATTAATATGTAATGAATTTATCTTTTTGTTTTATGAGTTAAGTAATAAATATATTTAAACTTCCTTAGTTTTTATTTCTAATATGGTAAATACTGATAAGTATATTCCACTTTAAAAAAAAGCTCTTTGCAATCAACGATAACAGCACTCTTTTTAAGAGTGCAAAGACCAAAAAGTCTGAGAATCACTCTGTAAAGTAAATCTGAAAAAAAAAAAATTCATAATAAAAATTTGTGGGACAGTGTCATGTTTAGAAGCTGGGTCTTTTAGTTTACAGTGCAAGCTTTATCCATAATATAGTGCTCCTTTCTTTTCATTCATGATTACAAAGTCCTTATATTTTATTAGTTAACCATATTATCATATTGAATGAAGGCAAATGTGAAATTGTGTCATTATATTCTTTTCTATTTTGAGAATTTTATTATATGTAATATTATTCATTGTTAATTATGATTGAAATTGAAGGTGTGAGAACTAGTTTTAGTTATACTACTACCTATTTGTGTGACCTTAGATATGTTACTTATCTTCTCTTGATTCACATTATTCTTGCCATATTTGACCATGTTTATGAAGATTTCTTTTTAATTTTACATTGTCATAAAGTTACTTATGAAATTAAAAAAAATTTGTGGGAAGAAATAATCACAATTGAATCATAAGATACTTTATATAGCAAAATTTTTAGCATCTACTATTGCAGGCCTTGAGGAAATAGAAGTAAAAGAGATCTACAGAGTCCACGCCCACAAGAAGCACATATTATGGTGAAGAGAACCATAAAAGAAACCTATGGACACATAAGTAAACATATTCAGTGTCAGTGTCGTTAAGAATACAAATAAATATGGAAATAAACAGTGAGTGGGAGACATGGCTGGGAGCTCACTTCATTTTGGTTTGTCCAGGAAGGCCTCTTGGATGCAGTCATAGTAAAGCTGCAGTCTAAATGCTGAGAAGAAGCCAGACTTGTGAATGAGGGCAATGGGCAGAGGGAGAAGAGGGTTCTGGAAGAGGTACTAGAAGATGCAATTTTCTGGAGATGGTAGCAAATTTGGAAACAAAGGCCAATGTCACTGAGCTTTTAGCAAAGAAGAGAGTCCAAGTTTATCATTTTTACATTAGGAGGCAAGAGTTATTTTTCTGATTTCACAGATAAGACTAATGAATGGAACTTTTAAACTTTACCCGGTGTCATACAGCCAATTATTTGCAGAATTGGGCTTAGAGAACTGCATTCTAGACTGATCTAGTATAATGCCTCTCTTAAGAGAGGTCATCCTAAATGAGAAAAAGTGCTATTAAGGGTTGATGAGAGAAGCAGAGTAAATGTTCAGAGAAACTTAATAGTCTCTGCTTGCCCTAACCCTAATTACAAGCAAAATGCCTTTCATAGGTCTACAGCTGTGCTGGATATTATAGGCAGGTATAATGTCATTAGCAGCATTAAGTCATACATAGTGTTTAAAGAACCAGTAATACAAAATGAAGATCAGATTCATGACACTGGAGGTCAATAAAATAGGACTTCTATATAAGAGAGATCAAGAAAAGATTTAGAATTGGCTTGCAGGTAACTGAGTAGTTACACAGGGATTTTCCGGTTTTGTTTTTTATTTATTCTTTTTTTTAAAGGTTTATTTGACAGAAAGCATGAGAAAGAGAGAGAGAGAGAGAGAGTGTGCACACACATGCAGGGGGAGTGGCAAAGGGAGAGGGGGAAGCAGGCTCCCCACTGAGCAGGAAGCCAGAGGTGGGGGTTGATCCCCAGGATCCTGAGACCATGACCCAAGCTGAAGGCAAACAACCAACTGACTGAGCCACCTAGGCACCAGTTTTATACTCATTCCTACAAAGTTAAGTGTGTCCTAGTTTTATGAAATTAAAGCGAAAATTTTATCAATTGCTACATTAGCAGATGATTATATAAATTATCAAAGGATTATATCCTTTTCAATGGATTTATGACCTAGTAACTGCTTATTATTCATTTAACTATGAGTTGCAAACTGATATTTAACAGAAAAGCTAGAGAGCAAAAAATCTGAGAGTTAAATAATTATTAGGAATGTTGCTAACTTCCAATCAATAAAAAATGGAGGCAAACTTTAAAATTTAGAAATAAATGGTAAAAATACGAGGACTTACGAGTATTTGATTTATATTAAAATTGCTGGAACCCATCTATTGTGTATAACGTAAGATATTAAGTTTTCATCTGAGTAAAAACAAAACACAAACAAAATAAGCACCCTGTCTGCCATTGTTTGATAGGTGCCACAGATATAATTTAAATGTGTAGCCTAAAGGTGAAACATTGGGGAATGAATAATGCTTTTACCTTCTAAGTATTTCTTTAAATTCTTAATATATACAACCCCCTCAAACTGTGAAGGAAGCCGATCTGATGATATTCAAATATGTAAAGTTCTCAAAGCCTTTTGTGTTTTTTTCCCAAAGCATACTTCCTATTTATATATTTACTTTAATATTTCATCAATATCTCCACTACTACACTATAAACTCCTTAAGGACAGTCACTGTGTGACTGTTTATTTCCTTTGGGCTACAGTACATAGAAGGATTTCAATAATTCAAAATTTTTTGGTGGAATCAGTCAATGTGTTACTGCTGTTAAGTGTTTGTTAACATCAAACATCCTGCCACACCATGCCATCCTCTCTAACCTGTGTGAACCCTTTCCAATGCACCACAGAGCTCCCTAAATGATCCTTTTTTCTTAACTTTCAGGGAAATTTTTTTTAACTAATTCATACCAATGGCATGTATGCCTAATATTGTGTCACATGTGCCATCTCTCTACTTCACCTCTATCCCACCCCTCACCACACACACAGATAGGTCTGTAGCCAGACGCAGATTATTTTAAAGGAATGCCACTAATAATGGAAATTCAAGCACAATGACAATTTTTTTACAGTGACATTTTAAAAGAAACATTTTAGCACTCTAAACAATAAACCACATACATGACTGTCAGAAGGCTTATATTTGAAACACTTTGACAGATATTTTTTGATCAAGACAAACTGATCATTTGCTGGTATACATGATATGCCTTATGTAGCACAAAGCTGAAACTCAACTATAACTGGTCCGACTTAACTGGGATATAGCATAAATATTCTGTAGTCTCTAAAAAAATAAAGTGTGTAAGTATGAAACAACATTAAAATGAAGGAAATGCAGTCTGGTCCTGATTAGATGATTTTAAATGGAAATACTACCTTTGGGTGTGGTTATCCAAACCCGTATTTGAAAAATCATTAGCAGATTTTACCTGCAATTGTCCACATGAATTTTTCTCGCTGCCTTGGATGGGATAAAAAATTTCCAGTTATTGATTTCTATAACTTCTATGCAGCCAGTAAAATTCTCAACTAGTCCAGAAATCTGAGATGGAGGGAGAAAAAGGGGGAGGGGGAAAGAGAGAGAAACTGCTTATATTATTTCCTCCAATATATTATTCTTGCTATTAGCTGGTCAGAATGTGCAATCAGATTGCAGGGTTGATTTATTCAACATATTGGTAGAAAGTAATTCAATTCTTTTGATAAATATCATTCCAAAAATTAGTATCAAAGAATACTGCCTTAGTCAAAAGTTACTGGGAATCTATAGATCTTATCATTGTATGAATCACTTTTATATGAATAAAGAAAAATTTACATTATTACTGTGAATTATATAGCTGGAACATGGGAGAAAATCTAATACCCTCATCCGGCACATAAATGGACATACTTTCCCGTCTTTTGCCTCTTCCTTGCACTTTTTCTTTAAGACATTAGTTACCTTGCCTCACCCACAGCTATCAAAGCATCAAAAAAATTTCTCTTTCTGTTGTCAAAGGAAGTATAGTAAACTATGAATATGTGTGACATCCCGCAGGCCTAATGGATTCTGCAGGTCTTCGTGTTCAGGTGTGTGGCCTATCCTCCTTAGGAATAACTTGGGCAGAAACTAACAACTAGAAAGATCGCCAAAGGGCCAAAAGCAAAAAAAGAAAATAAGGACACTTGAAAGCATTCGTTTTGATGAACAAATAAAACCTCTTAAAGATAAACATATGACTTCTCATTTTATTCACTGTGAACATACTATACTATTCAATTAAGTATATGTCTATATAAAAGTTTACATTTATGTGAAAAGGAGAAGTTAATAAAAACCAAAAGGGACACAGCTCAGAGTCGAATAGTTAGATATAAGCATTTATTCCAGATTCTGTCTTCTGTTATGTTTTGGATATTGTTAAAAATTTCAAGCTAAGATGGACCAAATGAGAAACATGATAACCACTGAATTTATACATTGAAAAATAAGTTGTCTACCTAGATTTTTGAATTAAAAATAAGCACTATTTGCATTTTCAAGGATTGGTTTCTCATTGAGTGTTAATATTAAGAAGGATGGAAGGAAGAAAGTCTTTGTCTTATTTATAAATTAAAAAATTAAAAAATTTTTAGGGTGGGAGAATTCATTTTATTTCATCCTTTAACTTAGAGTCTTAGTTTAAAACATTTAAACATTTAAATGTATCTTTCTGATATAGGCACAAATGTACTACAAAATATCTGAAAAAGTAATCCTCTGTCAAGTGTCAAAAATGACTGAACTAGAAACAAAACAGTATTTCACACAGCAAGTTTACAAAGAAGTCAGTTTATTCCAAGAAAAACAGAAATACTTGGCTCTTACATGTTGCAGAAGGGAAAATATTGATTTGTAATTGTTAGCTTAAAATTTTATGGATTTATTAATCTTTTTGTTTTTCTAATTTAATTTGTATCTTTATTACAGTTATACATGGATCTAGTTTTTAATTTTTTTTAAATTTTAAGTTTATTTATTTATTTATTTATTTAAGATTTTATTTATTTATTTGACAGACAGAGATCACAAGTAGGCAGAGAGGCAGGCAGAGAGAGAAGCAGAGAGAGAAGGAAGCAGGCTCCCTGCCGAGCAGAGAGCCTGATGCAGGACTCGATCCCAGGACCCCGAGATCATGACCTGAGCCGAAGGCAGAGGCCCAACCCTCCGAGCCACCCAGGCACCCTAGTTTTTAAATTTTAAGATAAAGTTTACATATACCTCTCCTGAAATATCATAAATTTGTGAATGAATATATACATTTCTTCTGTATTAATAGATTCGCAACTTTCCAGTTCTTTCACACATTAACTTCAGGCACTCTTGTTCAGGATGTGATAATTGGTTCCCAAATTCTCATGTATGTCTTTCTCACTTTGAATACAGAAATTTCATTTTGCAAAAAGTAAGTCAAACTTGTATCAAGCAACACTATATCTGAATAAACTCTAATCACATGATTTTAGATAATTTCCAGTGTTGGGAAATTTTTTCCCCTTGAATTTGATTAGTTTATAGTAATCTGGTTGGTTAGGTTTCTGAGACAGGATTTTTAAAAGTAAAGAGAGACACAATATATATAATTGATATGACAAGTTACAATGTAACCATATGTAACAGACTCATTACGCATGAGAAATCATGAAAAATTACCTATATAGTATCATAGAAATGGTATTGTTGCATGTTATCTCCTTTTCAATGAGAAAAATTTTATACTCCCATTACTCCTCAGATTTCTCATATCTGGTTCTTATTTTTGTTTAAGACAAATAAGGAAATAATGACTCCCCAGTTACTTCTAAATAATTCAAAATGGCTACCACACAGCTTGAAGAATTTATAGTAGTGAAAAGTAATGATAACAGAATTCTCATTTTTTACTTCAAATTTGTCTCAAAGTTATAAACATATCTTCAATATATCTCATTTTTTTCTACCTCTATATAAACAGAAGAATAATTAATTCTATCTCTGGCATTTGATGGCCTTTACTCTCATTCCTTTTCTTTCTTCCAAATTTTTATTTAAATTCTTGTTAGTTAACATACAGTGTAATACTGGTTTCAGCAGATTTTAGTGATTCATCACTTACATATAACACCCAGTAATCATCACAACAAGTGCCCTCTTTAATGTCCATTACCCATTTAGCTCATCCCCTGCCCATCTCCCTCCATTAACCTTCAGTTTGTTCTCTATAGTTAAGTTTCTTATGGATGGCTTCCCTCTTTTTTCCCCCCCTTTCCCTGTGTTCATCTGTTCTGTTTCTTAAATTCCACATGAGTGAAATCACCCGTATTCGTTTTTCTCTGACTTACTTATTTCACTTAGAATTAATACACTCTAGCTGCATACATGCTTCGATGGATATGTGGGCTCTTTCTTTCTTTTTCTTTTTTAAGATTGTATTTATTTATTTGACAGAGATCACAAGTAGGCAGAGAGAGAGGCAGGCAGAGAAAGAGGGGGGAAGCAGGCTCTCCGCTGAGCAGAGAGTCCGATGCGGGACTCGATCCCAGGACGCTGGGATCATGGCCGGAGCCGAAGGCAGAGACTTAACCCACTGAGCCACCCAGGCGTATGTGGGCTCTTTCTATAATTTGCCTATTGTTGATAATGCTGCTATAAACATTTGGGGTGCATGTGCCCCTTTGAATCAGCATTTTTGTATCCCTTGGGTAAATGCAAATAGTTTTATTGCTGGATCTAGGGTAGTTCTATTTTTAACTTTTGAGGAACCTCCATACTGTTCTCCAGGGTGGCTGCAACAGTTTGCTTTCCCACCAACAGTGCAAGAGGGTTCTACTTTCTCTACATCCTCACCAACATCTGTTGTTTCCTGACTTGTTAATTTCAGCCATTCTGACTGGTGTGAGGTGGTATCTCATTGTGCTTTGATTTGTATTTCCCTGATAATGAATGATGCTAAGAGTCTTTTCATGTGCCTGTTAGCCATCTGGATGTCTTTGGAAAAATGTCTATTCATGGCACCTGCCCATTTCTTAACTGGATTATTTGTTTTTTTGGGAACTGGGTTTGATAAATTCTTTAGATCTTCTGGATACTAACCCTTTATCAGATGTCATTTACAAATATCTTCTCCAATTCTGTAGGATGCCTTTTAGTTTTGTTGACTGTTTCCTTTGGTGTGCAGAAGCTTTTTATCTTGAAGTAATCCAGATAGTTCATTTTTGCTTTTATTTCCCTTGCCTCTAGAGACTTGTCTAGTAAGAAGCTGCTATGGTCAAGGTCAAAGAGGTTGCTGCTTATGTTCTGCTTGTGTTCTCTTCTAGGATTTTGATGTGTTTCTGTCTTACATTTAGGTCTTTCAACCATTTTGAATTTATTTTTATGTATGGTGTAAGAAAGTGGTCCAGGTTCAGCTTCTGTATGTTGCTGTCCAATTTTCCCAACACCATTTGTTGAAGAGACTGTCTTTTTTCCATTGGATATTCTTTCCTATTTTGTCAAAGATTATTTGACCATATAGTTATGGGTCCATTTCTGGGTTTTCTATTCTGTTCCATTGATCTATGTGCCTGTTTTTGTGCCAGTACCATACTGTGTTCATGACTACAACTTTATAATATAGCTTGAAGTCTGGAATTGTGATGCCTCCAGCTTTTCGTTTTTCAAGATTGCTTTGGCTACTCTATCCCTTTAAAAAGTCAAGCAGAGAGAGTCAATTATCATATGGTTTCGCTTATTTGTGGAGCATAAGTAATAACACGGAGGACATGGGGAGATGGAGAGGAGAAGGGAGTTGGGGGAAATTGGAGGGGGAGATGAACCATGAGAGACTGTGGACTCTGAAAAACAATCTGAGGGTTTTGAAGGGGTGGGGGGTGGGAAGTTGGGTGAGCCTGGTGGGGTATTAAGCAGGGCCCATATTGCATGGAGCACTGGGTGTGGTGCATAAACAATGAATTCTGAAACACTGAAAAGAAATTTAAAAAATAAATAAAAATTTAAAAAAATAAAAAGAGTTGAAGTCAATGAATTATTCGTACTGTAAAAACAAGTTTCTATAATAATATTCAAAAGTAGTTACATCAAATTTACTCAGAGAGCTTTTATGGCTATAGTTTAGACCACATATACAATATTCCAAATTTATAAACAATTTTAAATTAAAATGTACCACCTGAATTTTTGAAATGTACATGGTTAATATTTAACATCATTTGAAAAAAGTCATTAAAGTGTTCAATTTATTTTGTCCTGATATAGTAGAGACACAATTACTTGAGGAGTATATGGATTCTTGGTATAATCTACTGTTAAGTGGTAATTTTAAGAACTAATTTCTCATTCTTTTCAACCAGTAGTTTATAAGTTCTTTCTCTTTACACTGTCATTGTTGCTTATGTTTTTAACTGGTTTTCTAGTGTACCTACTGTAACCAATGTGGCTGAATTCAAGGGACCTTTTAGATTAGTAGACTTCAAAAACCAACATATTTGGTTTGGAATCAATTAAGAAATAATCAATTGGTAATACAGAAATAGTTCTAATAGTTTTCTTTTTATTGTAAATCAGCTATTCATTGCTTTTGAAGGTCTCATCTTAGGCACACATAGTAGTTTGATACATCTTTGAACAGTATGAAAAAAAGAGATCCTTACAAACTAGTAATACCAATTGCTTTGTTTGAACAAAGCTTCTCTTGTTAAAATATTAGTTAAATCCCATATCAAACTCAACTCTTGTATGACAGCAGCATTTTTGAAGAATGTAACTTATAAAGAACATCCCTGTTAAATTTCCATATGATTCTTCCTCTCTGCTACTCCTGCTGGGATGTTTTGTTTTCCTAATCATTGTGTCTTAATCCCATTCTGGCATTCTTCATTCCCTTTTGGAGTTCCAAGTGCCCTTTTAGTATCATTTCCCTTTCAACTTCCTTTAACATTTCTTGTAATGTAGGTCTGATACTCATTTGGGTTTTCTTTTTTTTTTTTTTAATGAAAATGTCATTAATTTGTACTATTTTATCTTAACTTATATATTTTTATGTTGTTATTTTAGTCACCATATAGTACATCATTAGTTTTGATGTAATGTTCCATAATTCATTGTTTGTGTAGAACACCCAGTGCTCCATGCAATCCGTGCCCTCCTTAATACTCATCATTTTTAAATTATATTTTTGTTGGATTCAGAGTTCTATGCCAAAGGGGATTTTTGGTTATTTTTATTTCAGCACTTGAGAATGTTCCAATGTCTTCTGGTTTGCATTATTTCTGATGAGATGTCAGTGATAATTCTCTTTTAATCAGGTTTTATTGAGATTACTGCATATATGAATTGCTATTTTTCATCAAATCCAGGTAAGTTTGGTCATTATTTCTCCAAATAATTTTTTCTGTTCTTCTTTCTCTCTCCACTTTCTAGAACTCCAATTATCCATATTTTAACCTCTTGTTACTGTCCTAGAGGACAGTTTCCTTTGGGTAAATGCCCAGAAAGAGAATTACTAGACCATATGACATCCCTATTTTTAATTTTTTTGAGGAACTTCCATGCTGTTTTCCACAGTGGCTGTACCAATTTACATTCCCACCAATAGTGCACAGAGGTTCCCTTTTCTTCACAGTCTTGTTTCTTGTGTTTTTGATATTAGCCATTCTGAATAGTATTAGGTGATATCTCATTGAGGTTTTGATTTGCATTTCACAATGCGATTCATGATATTAAGCATATTTTCATGTACCTGTTGGTCATCAGTGATACTGAGCATATTTTCACGTACCTGTTGGCCATCTGTATGTCTTCTTTGGAAAATATCTATTCAGATCTTCTGCCCATTTTCTAATTGGATCATTGTTGGTTTTTTGTTTGTTTGTTTTTGTTTTGTTTTGTTTTGGTGTTGAGATGTGTAAGTTCTTTATATATTTTGAGTATTAACTTTTTATTGGATATATAATTTCTCCATGTCTTCTCCCATTCAGTAGGTTCCCTTTTTGTTGATGGTTTCCTTTACTGTGCAAAAGCTTTCTTTTTTGGTGTATTCCCAATAGTTTGTTTTTTGCTTTTGTTTCCTTTGCCTCAGGAGACGTATCTAGAAAAATGTTACTAAGATAGATGTCCAAGTGATTACTGTCTATTTTTTATAGAAATTTTATGGTTTCAGATCTCACATATAGGTCTTTAATCCATTTTGAGTTTCCTTTTCTGTATGATATAAGAAAGTGGCCCAGTTTCATTCTTTGGCATATAGCTGTCCAGTTTTCCCAGCATTGTTAAATTGAAGAAACGGTCTTTTTCCATCATATGTCCTTGCCTCTTTTGTCAAAGATCAACTGACCATATAAGCATGGGTTTATATCTGGGCTGTCTATCCTGTTCCATCAATCTATCTTTTTTTTTTTTTTTTAAGATTTTATTTATTTATTTGACAGACAGAGATCACAAGTAGGCAGAGAGGCAGGCAGAGAGGCAGGCAGAGAGAGAGAGGAGGAAGCAGGCTCCCCACTGAGCAGAGAGCCCGATGTGGGGCTTGATCCCAGGACCATGGGATCATGACCTGAGCCAAAGGCAGAGGCTTTAACCCACTGAGCCACCCAGGCGCCCCCCCATCAATCTATCTTTATGCCCATGCCATACCATTTTTATTCGTAGAGCCTTTGTAGTATATCTTGAAATCTGAGACTGTGATACCTCCAGTTTTGCCCCTTTTTTCTCAAGTTTTCCCTGGCTATTCAGGGTCTTTGTGGCTTCATTCAAATTTTAGAATTATTTGTTCTAGTTCAGTGAAAAATAAAAATAATATTGGTATTTTCTGTATTTTGAAAAGAATTGCCTTGAGTCTGTAGACTGCTTTGGGTAGTATGGGCATTTTAACAATATTAATTCTTCTAATCCATAAGCATAATATATTGTTAAATTTGTTTATCTTTAATTTCTTTCATTAATGTTTTATAGTTTTCAGAGTACAAGTCTTTCATCTCCTTGGTTAAATTTTTTCCTAGGTATTTTATCCTTTTTGGTGTCACTGTAAATGGGACTGCATTCTTAACTTCTCCTTCTGCTACTTCATTATTAGTATATTTTCTTTGTTATGCAAACTTTTAAAATTGAATGTCAGTATTGCTTCCTTTTTACTGACTTAGTGTTCGTGCTCTTATCATCCCCAAACTCTCTGCCAGAAATATAATCCCTCCTCAATAATTCAAATACTATGAATACTTATTAATTGGATTTCTCTTTTAATTTGAATTTTCAGAATCTCTTCACTGTCACATTTGAAAATTACTATATTGCTGTTCTGTACTAAATCCACTTTTACCTGGTTTTCATGTTATTCAGACTTAATTCACTCCTTTTTTTTGTTGTATTAATTGATAATATAATCAAATTTCATCAGTGTCTGCTTCAAGTGGACAGAAGCAACTGGTAGCTCTAAAGCAAAATAGGGCTGATATAATGAAGTCCTATCCTTGATAATAACTAAAAAAGTAGAAAGGGGGTGAAGATATTATGGTAATTTTGGATGAATTACATGTGGGGCATAGAGGAGAAAGGAGGGAAATAAAGAAGTAGAAAATTCAAAGCTATTGATATTCGTTAAATTACTACAAAGTATTTACTGGTTTCTCAAAAGTCATTCCAAAGCTGAGAACTTTGAAAAATATTAGTTAAGAAAAGATGGAAATTGTTAAGAAGTACCCATTTTGAGAACCATATCATTGAACTTAGATGTTAACATTCAGTGCTTCAAATGTTTAGCTGTTGTTAGGATAAACATAAATTAGATGACAATTGTGTACTGTGTATAATGGCAACTGATATATGAGTCTAAATATCTTAAATGTCGGGCTTTAGCAACATAATGACAACACTGCTACATAAAAATTGGAATCTTTCAGTCTAGAAATTTGGTAACACCTCTACTTATTATAATATAGTCATTAAATTATGTACACTTCACAAAGATTATGGGATTTATGTGGATATAGTCTCTCTGTTCAAGGAAAGAGAAATCTGGTTAATTTCTCAGATGAGAATAAAATGTGTATATTGACTCAGCAAATATTTATGAAGTACATACTGTGTAGTGAGCACAGGGTCACCATCTATGTTTATACAAATTTTGCTCTGTCAAAAAAACTAGTTTATAGAGTGCAGTAGAGCCTGATATTTAATCAACATTTTCTTCCCTCCAAGCTATCTTTCCAGAAATATCTGCCTTAAAAAAAAAAATCCGTCCAATTCAAACAAAATCACCATGGAGTCTAGCAACTGTCTGGCTAGGCACTGTCAAAATATAATGTCAGTAAAAAGTCTGATAAAATTCAATAAAACATGGGAAAAAGACAACAGAGTTTGATTTCTGATAATGATATGAGTAACTGGTTGCAGATCAATCCTCTTATGAAAACAATTAAATAGAGTAGAATTTACATAAAAATCAGTTAGCAAACAGTAAAGAGCAACTAAGGTAGCAAGGACTTGAAAAGCCAATGTCTGAGAGAGAAGGGAAGGCCAAAATGTTAGACTTGACATTCAGGATTCCATTTTGTCTTGAAGTACTTGTAAATTTACAAGTGGCAGATCAGACTTGGAGAAGGTGAGCAGGGGCTTCTGTAAATCTTTTGGGCTAAAAGCAAAATACTGAAAATCGAAAGCAAACAGTCATTCTTAGAACACTGAACACATGTTTCTAAACTCTACAGGGTTATAGAGCTGCCTAGAATTTAACTGGGTGGACATTTTCATCAGTGGTGTTGGCTGCCATTTCTTACAAAGAAAGCAGCAGGGAATGTCCCTGTATAATGGTATTAGGAAAACGTGAGAACAATTTCAACTGTTTTTTCTTCAGTTTATTCTTTCTGTCAACAAGGCCAGACATGCTCTGTCCGACACACTAGAATCTCTGTAGTACGTATTCTATTCCTAACCACTCACACATGTCACTTTAATATAGCTATCTGTATGCTGAGGGATTTGCCAGGGATTTTTTCTTTTTTACTACAACAGCTTTACTGAGATATAATTCACATATTATAAAATTTACCCATTTAAAGAGTAGAATTCCACAGTTTTAGTATATTCTGAACTGTTCAACCACCACCACAACCAATTTTAGAATACATTTATCACTCAAAAAAGAAACACCTATTCATTAGTACTCTCTGTTCTTTCTCCAATAGCAGGCAAAAACTAATCTACTTTCTATCTACAGATCTGCCTATTACAGACATTTCTTAAAAATAGGAACATATAATATGTGGTCTTTGTGATTGGCTTCTTTCATTTAGCATAATGTTTTTAAGGTTCTTCCATGCTGTACTATGTATCAATATTTCATCCCTTTCATTGATGAATGATGTTCCATGGTTTGGATATATCATGTTTTGTTTATCCATCTATCAGTTAATGGCCTTTTGGACTGTTTTGATTTTTTTGGGGGGGGCTATTATGAATACTTGTGGGTTTTAGGTGGATACATGTTTTTATTTCTCTTGGTTACAGACTAATCCTATGGAATTTCCCTGTGTGTGTGATTATTTAAGTGTTTCCTACTATATATAGCTGCTTTAGTATAAATCCTGGGGAAGGAACTAGTAGCCAGGAGCTAATTTCCATGCTGGAAATAATGCATCAAAATTACTCTTGGGGTGCCTGGGTGGCTCAGTCGGTTAAGCATCTGCCTTGGGTTCAGGTCTTGATCTCAGCATATTGGGATCAAGACCCATGTCGGTCTTCCTGCTCAGCAGGGAGTCTGCTTCTCCCTCTTCCTCTGCAGTTCCCCCTGCTTGTTCTCTCTTTCTCTCTGTCAAATAAATAAATAAAATCTTTAAAATGAAAAAAGATTACTCACAATTGGAAACAATCTAAGTGTCCATCTATAAGAGTCTGTTCAAGTAAACTGTTGTATCACGCCTGGTTTGTGAAAAGGAAGTAGGAATATCTCCATATACTACTAGGGAATGTGCAGTGCATGCTGTGGTATCTACCCATATCTCCCTTTAGGACTGAAGGATTTCTCTCCTCTTTCCACTATTTGGGGTACTGCTGCTGGCAGACAAACTTTGCCTTTCAGCACTCCTTGGGAATTACTTTAGTCCAGGGTTACAGCCTCATCCAAGTTTTCTCTTTATTCCTGTGGCAGTTTGTATCCAATGACTGGTCAACAGGGACTGTAACAGCCTAGACACCTCACATCAACATCTGACAACTCTGAATGGTCAGTTCAGCTCCAACTTGACAGGGGTTTTGCAAAAGCCTATACTGAGACTGCATCTCATTCCAATGCCTCCTCCTGCCCAATCCTACCTCCTTCTATTCCCTTCCCTTCCATAGACAGTAGCCCCAATAGCACTGTCTAAATGACTTGCTCATTAACTTCCATCTCAGAGTGTGCTTTCCAGAGACTATGCCTTGTAATTCAGTGATCACCAGATACTACATAGAAAAAGTAGAGTGAAGAAAGTATATATTATGCTGTTATTTAACAATGGAAGAATATGAATTTATATATTTGTATGTTATTTGTTTATATTTAACAATAAATAAGCCATAAAATATAAAGAGGAGGAAATGAATAGGGCAGAGGTGATGGCAATGGAAACTAGATTTCTTAAATATATCTTTAGCTGTGGATTTGAATTTGAAACCATGTAAATATATTTTATAATTATAAAATAAAATAAAGATTTAAATAGCAATTGTTAAAACTCAGGAGTAAAATGAGATAAATGATCCACTATGTGTATTCCTATTTGGTCACATAAAAACACATAAAATAACTACTCGGATGACTTTAAAACACAGTACTTTGAATATCTATCTTTAGTGAATCTTAAGGACAGAAAGAACCAAAAGTATTAAACTGTTTTCAGTAATATAAGTTGGTGGTAGTGATGCAAAATTATTTTATTAGATGTGTGTCAGTGCAGGATATATCAAATGTACATTATGACAGTGTTATGCATGTTTGGAGGGAGATGAACTAAAAACCATATACTACAGTTGTCAATTTTTATTGCAAGTATAATTATTAGCTCATGAGGTTTTTCTTTTCATTACAACAAAAATAATCCTAGTTTGACTAGTGAATAGCTGGGAAAAGCAATAATTCAGTAGCAAAGAGCAGCTCTATATTCCACTTGTGATCTCTAAATACTGCTTTACACCAAAAGAAGTCTAGATTCCTTGGAAAAATGCCTAATTATTCATCTATGAAAATATAAGAAACCATGGAAACTCTACACTACAAATAATATAGTGTCTTTAACAAAATTATGCTCGAAAAATAAAATTGAAGGATGAAGATTTTATATATAAGATGATATTTGAGAGGCATATTAACCAATCTCAATATATGGATGCTATTTGGTTTAATTTATTTATTTTCATTTAAACAAGCTACTTTTTAAAGAAGGTTATAAAACAGTAAAATATGAAAACTAATGATACATGGTAGTAAAAAATTATTATTACTTTTTAAAGGTGATAATGCAATTATAGTTATCATTTTTGAAGATTATTTAGCTTACAGAAATACAGACAGAAATATTTACAAACAGCTCAGTTGGTTTCATGTCTGCCTTTGTCTTGGGTCATGATCTCAAGGTTCTAGGATCAATTCCCACACCAGACTACCTGCTCAGCAGGGAGTCTGCTTCTCCCTGTCCCTCTGCCCCTCCTCCCTGCTCATGGTCTCTTTCTCTCTCTCAAATAAATAAATAAAATCTTAAAAAAAAAAAAAAAAGAAAAAAGAAGAGTCATCTTAAAAAATAAAAAATGTTCTCATGTCTGAGATAAGTTTCCAAAACATCTTTAAGACAGAGGGTGGAGTACATATTTAATAGTTAGATGAAATATGGCTGTGTCTTTTTATTTAAGGAAACAGTGAATTCATCACATCCTTTTTCTACTTTTACATATATTTGAAGTTTTATTAAAAAAAAAAAACAGAGGAAGCAAGATGGCAGAGGAATATGAAACTGAAATATCATTAGGTCCCAAGAGTTCAGCTAGATAGTTATCAAACCATTCTGAACACCTACAAACTTAATAAGAGATAGAAGAGAAGAAGAGCGGCAATTCTAGAACAGAAAATCAGTAACTTTCTGGAAGGTAGGACGTCAGGAGAAGTGAATCTGAAGTGACAGGAAGATAGATTGTGGGGGGAAGGGCCAGCTCCTGGCAAGAGGTGGAGCAGCAGAGCACAAAATCAGAACTTTAAGAAGTCTGCTCCAATGAGGTACATAACTCCAGAGGCAAAGCGAGGGTGGAGCTCTCACAGGGACAGTGTGGTCTCAGGACCCACAGGGGTCACTGAAAGACCAGGGGTGTCTGAGTGTGGCAGAGCAGCCAGGTATCAGAGCGGGAAAGCCAACTACAGTGATGGAGCCAAGGAGTGAGGTCTCAGCTCAGACTTACCTTAAAACCATGATCCAAGGCACATTGAGCCACTGCTCTTTGAACAGGGACCCCACAAGTGGTAGATCTGGGGACACTCATGTTCCCCCCCAGGAGGAGTGGTGCAGGAGTGTGTGGCAGGAATTTGCTGGGTTTGGAGACTCCAAATGGGGCTGTGTGCCAGAGATAGAAATACTAAGTCACAGGCCGGGTGAGCATGAAGCGTGGCTGGAGCCAGGGAGATGGGAGGGATTGACTGTTTTTCTCTGAGGGTGCACTGAGAAGTGGGGCCCCAAGCTCTCAGCTCATCCAGGCAGAAACTGGACGGCTGCCATTTTCATTCCCGTCCTCCAAAGATGTACGGAAAGTGTTCAGGGAACAAAAGGTGCTGAGAATGAACCCGAGCAGATTACTTAGCCTGGCCCCTGGCAAGGGCAGTCCAATTCTGCCGCTGACAAAGACATTTGAGAATCACTGCAATAGGCCCTCCCCCAGAAGAGCAGCAAGAACATGCAGCCAAGACTAAGTTCACCGATCATCAAGAACTCCAGAACTGCAGAGCTAGGGGAAACTAACACATAGAATTCATGGTTTTACCATGATCCTTTAGTCTTGCAAAGTTAAATTTTTTAATTTTATTTTCTTCTTACTCTATTTCTTTAACTTTTTCTCTTTCCTATTTTAATGTTTTTTAACTTTTATCTTATTACTACCTTTTTAAAAGGTATTGATAGATACCTTTTAAAATCTTTTTGAATTTTCATTGTTATAGTCATATATTATCCCTCCATTGTATTTAACCTTATTTTTTGTATACAAATAGGTATTTTTTCTTTAAAATTTAGGGATACAATTTCTTCTAATAGATCAAAATATACCCTAAACCTGTGCATGGCTTTGTTCTAGTCTCCAGCCTGATTAGCATTGTCTCCTTTTTTTTCTCTTTTCCAATGGACTTATTTCATCAATTCCTTTTTTAGAATCTTTTTTTAATTTCCATCTTTACAGTCATATTCCATCCTTTCATCGTGTTGACCCTTATTTTTGTGTGTATGTATGTATATATATATATACACGTGTGTGTGTATATATATATATATATATATATATATATGTTTTTCTTTCTTTAAAATTTGGGAGGTAGTTTCTTCTAAGAGACCAGAATATACCCAAAACCAAGTGGGTGCTTCTGTTCTATTCACCAGTCTAATATATATATATATTTTTTTCCTTTTCCTTTTCTTAATTTTTATTTTTATTTTTATTTTTTTCCCCTTTTTTTTCCCCCTGGTTAGAGGTCTCTTCTATTTGGTGCTAACCTAATTAAATTACAAAAATTACATTTTTCTGGGGTCTTTGCACTCTTTTAGTATCTTATTTTTTCACTCCTACCTTCTTATCCGAATAAAATGTCAAGGCAGAAAAACTCACCACAAAAAAAAAGAACAATAGACAGTACTGATGGCTAGGGACATAATCAATATGGACATTGGTAATGTGTCAGAACTAGAGTTCAGAAGGATGATTATCAAGGTGCTTGCTGAGCTTGAAAAAGGCATGGAAGATATTAGAGAATCCCTTTCTGGAGAAATAAAATCCCTTTCTGGAGAAATAAAAGAACAAAAATTTAACCAAGTTGAAATAAAAAAAAAGCTATTAATGTGGTACAATAAAAAGTGGAGGCTCTTACTGCTAGGATCAATGAGGCAGAAAAGAGAATTAGTGATATAGGATACCAAATGACAGAGAATAAAGAAGCTGAGCCGAAGAGAGTAAAACAACTATTGGACCAAGAGGCGAGAATTTGAGAGATAAGTGATACCATAAGATGAAACAATATTAGAATAATTGGGATTGCAGAAGAAAAAGAAAGAGAGACAGGGGCAGAGGTATATTGGAGTGAGAATTTCCCTAATATGGCAAAGGGAAAAAGCATCGAAATCCAGGAGGCACAGAGAATTGCCCTCAAATCAATAAAAATAGGTCCACACCTCATCATCTAATAGTAAAACCTACAAGTCTTAGTGACAAAGAGAAAGTCCTGAAATCAGCTTGGGACAAGAAGTCTGTAACATAGAATGGTAGGAATATTAGATTGGCAGTAGACTTATCCACAGAGACCTGGAGGGCCAGAAAGAACTGGCATGATGTATTCAGAGCACTAAATGAGAAAAACATGCAGCCAAGAATACTATATCCAGCTAGGCAATCATTGAAAATAGAAGGAGAGATAAAAAGCTTCCAGGACAAACACAAACTAAAAGAATTTGCAAACACCAAACCAGCCCTACAGGAAATATTGGAAGCGGTCTTCTAAGCAAAGAGAGAGCTTAAAAGAAACAGATCAGAAAAGAACAGAGACAATATACAATATACAAAGAGTCACCTTAAGACAATACAAGAGCACTGAATTCATATCTTTCAATAGTTACCCTGAATGTAAATGGGATAAATGCCCCAATCAGTGACACAGGGTAGCCAAATGGATAAAAAACAAGACCCATCAATATGCTGCCTACAAGAAACTCACTTTAGATCTAAAGACAACCTCCAGATTTAAAGTGAGGAGGTAGAAAACAATTTACCATGCTAATGGACATCAAAGGAAAGCTGGGGCGGCAATTCTTAATTCAGATAAATTAGATTTTAGGCCAAAAAGTATAATAAGAGATGAGGAAGGACACTATGTCATATTTAAAGGGTTTGTTCAACAAGAGGATCTAACAATTTTAAATATCTATGTTCCTACCATGGGACCAACCAATTATATTAACCAATTAATTAAAAAATCAAAGAAACACAGAGACAATAATACAATAATAGTACTGGACTTTAATACCCCACTCACTGAAATGGACAGTCCATATAAGCAAGAGATCAACAAGGAACTTAAGGCCTTAAATGACACACTGGACCAGATGGACATCACAGATATATTCAGAACATTCCATACCAAAGCAACAGAATAGATATTCTTCTCTAGTGCACATGGAACATTCTCCAGAATATATCATATCCTGGGTCACAAATCAGGTCTCAACTGGTACCAAAAGATTGGGATCATTCCCTGCATATTTTCAGGCCACAATGCTCTGAAGCTAGAACTCAGTCAAAAGACAAAAGTTGGAAAGAACTCAAATATATGGAGGCTAAAGAGCATCCTACTAAAGAATGAATGGGTCAACCAGAAAATTAAAGAAGAATTGAAAAAATTCATGGAAACAAATGATAATGAAAACACAACTGTTCAAAATTGGTAAGACACAGCAAAGGCAGTCCTGAGAGGAAAGTATACAGGGATACAAGCCTTTCTCAAGAAACAAGAAAGGTTGCAAATACACAACCCAACCCTACACCTAAAGGAGCTGGAGAAATAACAGCAAAGAAAGCCCACACCCAGCAGGAGAACAGAAATAATCAAGATCAGAGCAAAAATCAATGAAAGAGAAACCAAAAGAACAGTAGAACAAATCAACAAAACTAGGGAGCTGGTTCATTAAAAGAATTATTAAGGTTGATAAACCCCTGGCCAGACTTAAAAAAAGAGAAAAGACCCACATTAATAAAATCATGAATGAGAGAGGAGAGATCACAACCAATACCAAAGAAATACAAATAATTATAAGAAAATATTATGAGCAACTGTACGCCAGAATTCTGTCAATCTGGAAGAAATGGATGCATTCCTAGAGACATATAAACTACTGAAACTGAACCAGGAAGAAACAGAAAACCTGAACAGACCCATAACCAGTAAGGAGATTGAAGCAGTCATCAAAAATTTCCCAACATTAACCAAAAAAAAAAAAAAAAAAAAAAAAAAAAAAAAAGAAAAAAAGAAAAAAAAAAAAAAATCTCCCAACAAACAAGAGCCCAGGGCCAGATGGCTTCCCAGGGGAATTCTACCAAACATTTAAGGAAGAATTAATACCTATTCTCCTGAAACCATTCCAAAAAATACAAATGGAAGGAAAACTTCCAAACTCATTTTATGAGGCAAGCATGACCTTGATCCTAAAAACCAGACAAAGACCCCACCAAAAAAGAGAATTACAGACCAACATCCTTGATGAACACAGATGCAAAAATTCTCACCAAAATACTGGCCAATAGGATCCAACAGTACATTAAAAGGATTATTCACCACGACCAAGTGGGGTTTATTCCAGGGCTGCAAGGTTGGTTCAACATCTGCAAATCAATCAATGTGATACATTAATAAAAAAAAGAATAAGAACCATATGATACTCTTAATAGATGCTGAAAAATCATTTGACAAAGTACAGCATCCCTTCCTGATCAAAACTCTTCAAAGTGTAGGAATAGAGGGCACATACCTCAATATTATCAAAGCCATCTATGAAAAACCCACCCCAAATATCATTCTCAATGGAGAAAAACTAAAAGCATTTCTGCTAAGGTCAGGAACACGGCAAGGATGTCCGTTATCACCACTGCTGTTCAACATAGTACTAGAAGTCCTAGCCTCAGCAATCAGAAAACAAAAAGAAATTAAAGGCATCCAAATCGGCACAGAAGAAGTCAAATTCTCATTCTTTGCAGATGATATGATACTTTATATGAAAAACCCAGAAGACTCCACTCCAAAACTGCTAGAACTCATATAGGACTTCAGTAAAGTGTCAGGATATAAAATCAATGCACAGTTGCATTTCTGTACAGCAACAGCAAGATAGAAGATAGGGAGTCAATCCCATTTACAATTGCACTGAAAACCATAAGATACTCAGGAATAAACCTAACCAAAGAAGCAAAGAATCTGTACTCAGAAAACTATAAAGTACTTATGAAACAAATTGAGGAAAACACAAAGAGATGGAAAATGTTCCATGCTCATGGATTGGAAGAACAAATATTGTGAAAATGTCTATGCTACCTAAAGCAATCTACACGTTTAATGCAATCCCTATCAAAATACCATCACTTTTTTTTTTTCAAAAAATGGAACCAAATCATCCTAAAATTTATATGGAACCAAAAAGATCCCAGATAGCCAGAGGAATATTGAAAAAGAAAGCCAAAGTTGGTGGCATCACAATTCCAGACTTCAAGCTCCATCACAAAGCCATAATCATCAAGAATATTATGGTACTGGCTTAAAAACAGACTCATAGATCAATGGAACAGAACAGAGAGAGTCCAGAAATGGACCCTTAAATCTACGGTCAACTAATCTTTGATAAAGCAGGAAAGAATGTCCAATGGCAAAGAGATAGTCTCTTCAACAAATGGTGTTGGGAAAATTGGACAGCCACATGCAGAAGAATGAAACTGGACAATTTCCTTACACCACACAAGAAAATAGACTCCAAATGGATGAAAGACCTCAATGTGAGAAAGGAATCCATCAAAATCCTTGAGGAGAAACAGGCAGCAACCTCTTCGACCTCAGCCGCAGCAACTTCTTTCAAGAAACATCACCAAAAGCAAGGGGGAAGCAAGGGCAAAAATGAACTATTGGGACTTCATCAAGATCAAAAGCTTTTGCACAGCAAAGTAAACAGTCAACAAAACTAAAAAACAACTGACAGAATGGGAGAAGATATTTGCAAATGACATATCAGATAAAGGCTAGTATCCAAAATCTATAAAGAGCTTAGCAAACTCAACACCCAAAGAACAAATAATCCAATCAAGAAACGGGCAGAAGACAGGAACAGAAATCTCTGCAAAGAAGACATCCAAATGGCCAACAGACACATGAAAACGTGCTCCACATCACTCGGCATCAGGGAAATACTAATCAAAACCTCAATGAGAGACCACCTCACACCAGTCAGAATGGCTAAAATTAACAAATCAGGAAACAACAAATGTTGGCGAGGATCAGGGAAAGGGGAACCTTCCCATACTTTTGGTGGGAATGCAAGCTGGTGTAGCCACTCTGGAAAACAGTATGGAGGTTCCTCAAAAAGCTGAAAATAGAGCTACCCTATGCCGCTATAATCGCACTATTGGTATTTACCCTAAGGATACAAATATAGTGATCTGTAGGGGCACGTGAACTCAAATGTTTATAACAGTAATGTGCACAATAGCCCAGAGACAGCGTGGATATCCATCAACAGATGAATGGATAAAGACAGAGACAGCGTGGATATCCATCAACAGATGAATGGATAAAGAAGAAGTGGTGTAAATTTACAATGGAATACTATGAAGCCATCAAAAAACCCCAAATCTTGCCATTTGCAATGATGTGGATGGAACTATAGAGTATTATGCTAAGTGAAGTCAGTCAATCAGAGAAAGTCAATTATCATATGATCTCTCTGATATGAGGAATTTGAGAGGCAGAGTGGGGGGTTGCGGGGGGTTGGGATGGGAGAAATGAAACAAGATGGGATTGGGAAGAAATGAAACAAGATGGAATCGGGAGGGAGATAAACCATCAAACCGTAAGAGACTCTGAATCTCACAAATCAAACTGAGGTTTGCTTGGGTGTGGGGGGAGTACGGATAGGATGGCTGGGTTATGGACACTGGGGAGGGTATGTGCTATGGTGAGTGCTGTGAAATGTGTAAGCCTGACGATTCACAGAGCTGTACCCCTGGGGCAAATAATACATTATATGTTAATAAAAATAACAAAAACAAAAACAAAAACACAACAGCTAAAACTGTAATTCTACCATAGGCACTCAGTCACCAGTTCAGCTGTTTACTTGGCTTACACCCCCAGCATCATGACATCCCAACCAGCTCTCCAGCTCTAATACACTGGTTTAAAATACCCTGGTTATCCCACAAATCTCCATTTCTCCCAATAGTTTAATCTGTTTACTTCTTTTCTTATCTGTTCCTTCTTTTGAAAACAATTAGCTCACTTGGTAGTACTCCTCTTCCTTATCACAGTTCTCCCTTGTGTTCACCTTTTAAGCTATCTCCCAACACAAGAAAATTTGCCTTTTCTCTAATTTAATTTTATTCTCTCAGCTCATTCATCTCTACTCATTGATGAAGGTATATGTTTTTGTGTGAAAGGTAAACATTTAATATTTTAGGAAACATATTCTGTGTTTGTATTTCGTCACTGAAAAAATTTTGTATCATGCTATCTACAACCATCAGATTAGCCCAACAAAACAATTCTGGCTTGGTAAAAAGGCTTGATAGTAAACTTTTTTTTTTTTAATACTAAGAGCAATGATAAAATAAAAGTAGTACCTACTACCTATTGAGTACTATTATGCATTTCCTTAACCTTCATAATAATTTTATCATATAGATTCTATCAGCATTTCGGTTATTTACTTTTTATGGTTTAGTATTTCTATTACTGATATCCTAAAAAGATTATCCAGCATCATATTGACATATGGGTGGTCTTCAACTAAAAAATGACTTCTGACCTTTGTTTGCACATCAGTGCCTTCTTGGAAGAAGGCAATATGCAAACTCATTTCAGTTCCTTTTTCCCTCTCTATTTTCTGAGAAGCTAGCCACTCCAAATCTGCAAAGTACTACATATTAAGGAATTCTCCCAGAAGGTGCAAAATTCTGTATGTTGCTGAGTTTAATGTTTCAATTTGGGACAAAGAATTTGGAAGTCCACCACTTGAAGATCTTAATCCACATCTTTAACTTAGCTATTATCAATAACAAAGCTGACAAAGGTAACTTCATTTCTCTGAAAATATGGCAAATAGCTCTTTCAATCTCACCAATCTCTGTTAAGTATTGGAAGGCTGAACAATTTGCCCAAGATCAAACCTAGAACATGGCATGGCATAACGAGACTAGATTTCAAGCCACCAAACCCAGAGATCACATTCTTCCTCGTTTTCCTTTACTAAGAATCCTTCAATTCTTGTTTACTATCCTTTACCTACTCTGGATCTGGCATTATTTAGCTGTTCAAATATTGGGAATAATGGTTTACTGAAGGTTTCTTAACACTGTATATATATATATTTTAAGATTTTATTTATTTATTTGACAGAGAGAGACAGAGCAAGAGAGGAAACACAGAGGGGGAGTGGGAGAGGGAGAAGCAGGCTTCCTGTGGAGCACAGAACCCGATGGGGGGCTTGATCCCAGGACCCTGAGATCATGACCTGAACCGAAGGCAGATGCTTAATGACTGAGCCACCCAGGCGCCCCAATACTGTATATTTTTAACTCAAATGCTTTTAACAGGAATTTGAATAAATGGATCCTTATGTGATCAGTATCTTTCAAAACGAAGGAAGGATATTGTGATATAATCTATGCCTTGTTTACTTCTGATCTTACAAACAGTAAAAAATGCATTAAAATTTGGAAAAAATTTGTTACACATCACTGCTATAGACCAAATGTGCCCCACTGCCCCAATTCATATGTTGAAACTAAATCCCTAGTGTGGGGGTATTTGCAGGTGGGCCTCCTAGGAGGTGATTAGGTCATGAGAGTGGTGATCTCATAAATAGGATTAATGATCTTCTAAAAGAGTCCCTAAAAATATCCTTCAACCCTTCCACTATGTAAAGATACAACCAGAAGATGTCCATCTATGGACCAGGAAGTGGGTCCTCACTAGACATCAACGTGCCAGAACCCTGATCTTGACTTCCCGGTCTTGCAAATATATTTTCTCAGGACCATAAATTTGGTATCATTTCAAGTTGAAATGTAGTTAGGCACCAATTTTGTCAATTCCCACTTAACTTTATAATGGAAAACCATTTATTAAAAGTAATACCTCATGAAAGTTCAACCATAATTTAAAATATAGGAAATGTTACCATTTTCTTTCAGTCTGAATAATTAGGAAAATGCCAACTTAAACAGAAATTTGATCTATAATATTGTTCAATATTAGATAAATTAATGATTCTGTAAAATAATTAGAATCATGTTAGAAATAAAGTAAATCTTTTCCTTTAAATTCAGGCTTTTCTTCTGATATTTTAATGAAAGTAAGTGTGATTTAAAAGTCTTGCACTTTTTTTCAATTTTAAAATCAGAAAGTGAGGGAAATTCTTCAAAAAAACCTCAAATTAAATTTTTGACTCACTGATGCTCTATTTTGACAGTTGAAGGATTCCTGAAATAAGAAAGCTTTATGTATTGATAGAGTGGAATACTGGAAAAGGCAGATGCTACTTTTGCCTTGAATTAAAAGTAAAATCTGTAGTTTTCTATCATTTGCAAAGATTAACTGAAGAAGTCAGCAATAAAAATTCAAGTTTAAGTCAAATGTTGCAGTTTTTTAAGTCATAGTTCACTAAATACAAAATGTTTTTTAAAATAAGGGAGATTCTACTGTGTTGACACCAGTAATCAACTATCCTCTAGTGTTCCTGTGACTTTAGACTCACAATCAAGCTTGTCAGAAAAGAAACCAATCTGGCGATTTTGGAGAATTGTATCCACGTGGAGTCCAATAATGATAACACTTTTGTCCTACATAATATTCTTCAGGTCATGATATTATGTCTACTCCCCATCTCTAATGTCAGCATATAGGTTGAATACATTTCAGAAAGAGAAGTAGTTTATAGATTTTAGAGTCTGAAAAAGATGTAAATGTTGTAAGAATAACAGCAAGCTTATGGCAAGTTCTTGTTTAAGAGAAATTTATTGCATCAAATTCCAACTTTAAAATTCATGAAACAATTCACAAGTATGCCTCTACATTCTAGAATTTACAGAAATGCCCTGTTACCCACTGTCCAGCTGTTGCAAATAATTTTGATAGCTTTGCCCAGACTCTGAGAGCATAAGAAGAAATCAGGCATATGAATCTGGGCATAAAAGGCTGATTTTACCCCCACTCTGCTCTGGCATATCACATACCCGCCTACACCGTTCCTCTCTCAAGTTTTTCATAATTCTCTGAAGTGACAGAATGGAGGAGAGAAGGATGTTTTTAAGTTAAAAGCATTCCATTTAAAGCACTCACATTTATTCTGAGAAAAGACTACATCCTTGAACACTATGTTTGTATATGAAGTAACCCAGTGTGCCGAAACCCAGTAATTCAGTTTCCCACATAGTAACAAATTGAGCTGAATGAAGATTAATCAAGTTATATGACAACCCATTAGGATTTCAAGATAACCAACAACAACAGAAACAGAACTAAGTGAATATTTTGTGATTTTTAAATTTTAGTCTATGTAAGTTTTGTTTTCAGTTATTCTGTACACTTAAATGTGGCAAAAATAGAAAAAAAATATTCTAACAGGTCAGACTGAACAAAGTAGTATTCATAGATTATAGAATTTTTTCTTTTTCTTTTTTTATCACACATTTACCTTTTATCTGTATCTGATTACATCTATATCCGTCACTATAACTATCTACAGAGAGTTAACAGATATCATACATTTATCACCTGTCTCTATCGCTAGCCCTTTTAAGGAGACCTAAGGCAGAAAATTTCTATTTAGTTCAAAGTATCTAAATACATAAAAATAAAAAAAAGTTATTTGTTTCAATGGACTATATAGTCAGTTCAAAGAGAAACAGAGAGCAAATCCATAAATAATTTATCAGATGATTAAGGATTTCTAGGGGAGAAAAAGCACTGATTTTTCCTTCTAAAAAATAATATTAAATGTTTTTAGTAGAGAAATATCATTTTAACTCCTATCCCTTTCTACTGGACCATCCCAATTTGCATGTAAATATGCTTCAATATTGTCCACCCTAACATACTGTTCATCCCAAGTCCCTCTTGCCTCGTTAGTAACCATCATAGTATTTTCCAGCATAGGTGTTAATTCTATGTCCTCTACTTTCTGCATTATCATAAACAAATTTGATATAAGTATACTGGATTCTTTACCTATAAAATGAGAAGAAGAAGAATACCTATTTCCTATGGTTATTGTGGGTCTTTAAAGTTAATACATATAAAATATTTTAAAACAATACTAGGACCTTAGGTGTTCAATACATGTTAACTGGTATCATTATGCATGCACTTAAAAATAAGTTTTGAGGAAGTTTGCTACCCTCAGTATCTTTAGTGTTTTCCAATGTTGTTTCTCTCCACACTATTCCATACAACCATTTTCTAAGTCACCAGTATTGCGAATTCAAATGAATGCTTGTCTTTTCTTTTTATCCTGTATCTTTCTCAGTATCTTCACATAGAAAGTCCTTAATAAGTATCTGTTGACTGATTGGATGCATGATTTAATTACTTAAAGTAGGATGGCAAAACACATTCAATACAAATGTATTTATTATGGTGTGAGTGTATGTGTCCCTCCAAATTCATATGTTGAAATCCTAATGGCCAATGATGGTATTAAGAGACAGAGCCTTTGGAAGGTGTTGAGGTCATTAGGGTGAGGCCCTCATGAATGGGATTAGTGCCCTTAAAGGAGAGATCCTACTGAACTCTCCAGCCCCTTTAGCCACGTGAGGATACAATGAGAAGTCTGTGTCCCAGAAGAGAACCCTCACCTGATCATATTGGTACCCTGATCTCACACTTCCAGCCTCTAAAACTGTGAAAAATGTATTTCTTATGCTTATAAGTTACTCACTCTGTATTCTTTTGCTATAGAAGATGGGATGGACTAAGAAAATCAGTGCCCAGAAGTGGAGGTGCTGTTGTAACAAATACCTAAAACTGTATAGTGGCTTTGAACTGGATAATGAATGGAGGGTGGAAGAGTTTTGAGGTTTATGCTAACAAAAGCCTACATTGCCATGAATGAAGTATTAAAAAGCAAGTCTGGTGATGATTCAGAAAGAGAAGGCTGTAGAGAGATTGTTAGTCCTCTTAGAGAATATCTAAGTGGCGGTGAATAATATGTTAGTAAAAATATGGATGTTAAAGACCATTCTAATAAAGTCTGCGATGGAAATGAGGAACACACTATTGAATAACGGAAGAAAGGCCACCTTTGTTATAAAGCAGCAAAGAATTTGGCTGAATTGTGTTTGTGTCCTAGTGTTTCCTGGAACATAGTACTTGTGAGCTATGAAATTGAGTATTTGGTGGAAGCTATTTCTTTTTTTCTTTATAATTTTATTTAATAAAAATTATATATATTTAAGGTTGCAACATGATGGATTTGACTACTATACATAGTGAAATGATTACTACAGCCAAACTAATTAATATATCTCATCACAAAGGTGAAATCATTTCTAAGCAAAGTGCTGAGGGTGCGGCTTGGTTTCTCTTGAATGCTGACAGCAAAATGAAAGAGGAAAGAAATGAGTTAAAGGTGGAATTGTTAATCAAAAAGGAAGAGCTTAAAGAAATTTTGAAAATTCTCAGCCTGTCCACATAGAAAAAGTGAGAAAGCATGTTCTGAAGAGAACACTAATGGTGTTTGACCGAGGGACCTTCTGGTAAGGGGATTAGTATGGGTATTAACCAAAAACCTATTCAGCCACTCCAGCAGAGAAACAGCTATTTTGAACTGAAGGGAAAGGAGAAGTAAAGAAATGAAGAAAAGTGTCAGGACTTCTTAGATTTTACGGGATAGGACATGGAGCTATTACTGACTTAGCACACGTAATACTCTTAAGACAAGGAGAGAAGGACCCCAAAGGTGATTCAGAGATTATCAAGGCTGCCTCCACAGGTTCAAAAGGGGGGCTACCCCTGGGTTTCAGCAGGTGAGATGACCCCTGACGAGAGCCATGGCGGTAGTGCTGCACAAAGTGTTGGGGATTGACCAGTGCCTCCAAAGCATGGAGTATGCTACCTCCACCTAGATTTCAAAGATGGAGCCTTCTGGAGCCCTGAACCTGCAACCCCAGACTGATAGAGCACCTGCCCAGGATTCCAACCTAGAAAAATTATGGTCAGCAACTACAACCCCTTAAAGCTGTCCTATGGGCTGTGCTCAGCAAAGTCATGAAGGGATGCTCCAGTAGGTCTTAAGGTTTTGAACTTGCTCTGAATCTGTTACTCTTTTCCCCCTTTCTATTTCTCTCTTTTGGAATGGAAAATATCTATCCTATGCCTGTCCCACCATTGTATTTTGGAAGAACATTCTATATTTGATTTCACAGGTTCAGAACTAGAGAGCAATTTACCTCAGAATGAACTGTCTCACCCATATCTGATTTGTATGACATTTTGATGAGACTTTAGACTTAGACTTTTGAGTTGATGCTGGAGTAAGTGAAGATTTTTAGGGCTACTGAGGTGGAATGAATATATTTTGCATGCAAGAAGGACATGAATTTGGGGAGGGGGCAGAGTAGAATACTATGGTCTGAACATTTGTGGCCCTCCCAAACTCATAGGTTGACATTCTTATGCCTAATCTGATAGTATTAGGAGGTAGGACTTTTGGGAGTTGCTACTCCTCCTTTGGCAGGACCAAGTCCTCATGAATGGGAGTAGTGCTCTTACAAAAAAAGACCCCACAGAGTTTTCTAGCCACTGCTGCTATGTGAAAATACAACTAGAAGTCTGCCCAGAAGAGGGCTCTCATCTGAGCACAATAGCACCCTGATTTCAAACTTCAGTCTCCAGAGTTGTGAGAAATAAATTTCTGCTGTTTATAAGCTGCCTCATTTGTGGTATTTTGTTATAGCAGCTCAAACATTGTTTGCTCATTTTTAAGACCCTCTTCTTTTATCTGGATAGAAGAAAAAGAAACAGATCATAAGTATTCTAAGAACAACTGTTTTTTTTTTTGTTGTTCTTTGAGAAAATAGAATTTTATTGTTATTTTTATAATCCTCTCTCCTCCAACCTTCTCTCCTTACCCAACTTCCTCCAAAGTTGTTAATTTCCACTAATTACACAGTATTCTGATGGTTTTTACTCAGGTCCTGCAGAAAAACTTCTCTAGAATTTATTCTCCAACTATTTACTTAGCATTAGAGTCACTAGAAACTGGGCTATGGGCTGTAGACAGATGGCTGAACAAGACATATCTGTGTCCTAAAGTGGCTTCCAGTGTAGGCCAGAAGATAAATATGCAAACAAATATTTATAATGTAATATGGCCAGGTGCTTCATGAAGATAGGAACTTGGTCTGACCTCTTCACTAAATTATTCCTGCCACATAATCTTAGAATAGATGTTATATAATATTATAGTAATGGTATGCACCAGTCTGTCTGAGCAAGTCTGTAAAACTCAGCTGGAATGGGAAAGTTTATAAGCATTTGAGTCCAAATGCCCCAGGACTTGAAATTTACACTTCATATGAGTCCTGTGCCAACCCTGTGAGGTCTATGCCTTATTAAATATTTTGGCTTTTCAAATTATCTTTCTCCATGATTACCTGTGTATCTTCTAGAGCAGGCATTTGAAAATCCTATGAAAAAGAGGCAAAGTGGATCTTATCACGTGGTTGAAACAGATCTGGTATGATTTCAAGTGCATGCAGAAAATCTCAAAAACAAGCAAAAACTTTTCTTTTGGCTTGCTGATACCAGAAATCTCACCCTCTGAGATTTATTCTTTTAGATGAAGGCTTTTAGCTCACTGAAGTCTAAATATCCCCAGGAAAGGAAGCATATCAAATTATCAAACATTTAACAACTTGCTATAATTGCTTTGATCAGATTCTTTCCTGGGAACACAAACTGATCAGAAGAAGCCAGTAAAAGTGCAGGGATATTGGGGCTGAAGGGGGGCGGGTACCACTACCAGGAAAAAAGGGTTAAGAAAGACCAAGGGTGCCCAAGACAGCCAGCTGGCAAGTTGTCCCTGCCAAGTGGTTTTGCTCTTGCCTGCAATCTAGCTTTTCCAGCCTGATGGGACAGGAGTAACATCTGTGCTGGGGGCTGTCAGCGTCCCACAGGTGCCGACAATCTATTTTATTAGAAGTGAATTTGTAAATACAGAGAAAAGCAACTGGCACTTTGAGCCACCAGAGATTAGCAGCAGTAATGAAACAGGCAAAGACTTGCCTGAGCACTGCTTTTACTGGTGGTACAAAACAGTCACTCAAAACAGCTTAAAAGCAGGAAATGCTTACCAAAAACAACCAAAATAATGAAGTTCGGTTTATAATATGAAGTTTGCTTGATATGTCTGAAAACAATAGTCTGATATACAGAGTATTAGATATATGACTATTACGTCCTGATTTACTTGATAAAACTCTTGCAGGAATGGAAGCAAGAGAGCTTCAGTCAATGTCAAATATAAACAATCACATACTCTTTCTAGAAAATATTAATTAAATCACAGTTTTATGCAAACAGAGACAGTTATTTAAAAATGAGTCCCGGGGAATCTGGGTGGCTCAGTCAGTTAAGCATCTGACTTGGGATTTCGGCTGTGGTCATGATCTTGGAGTCATGGGATGGAGCCCAGCATCAGGCTTTACACTCAGTATGGAATCTGCTTGACCCTCTCCTTTTGCCCCTCCCCTTGCTCTTTCTCTCTCACTCAAATAAGTAAATAAAATCTTTAGAAAAATTTTTTAAAAGTTCCAGTGATAAGTTCAGCAAATTAGTTTATTAGCACAAGCACCATCACCACTATTTGCCATTTCTTATTACTAACTTCAAAGTTTTAATTTTAGATTTTATATAAGGCGTATACATTCTAATATGCTATACATTGATTTTGTAGTTGGAGGAGTGAAAGTGAAGACAGAATCTTAACTTCACAGTTTGTTTCCTTGTAAGTCAAAAGAGAGCTTTAATCTACATGTTTTCTTTCGGCTTTATCTATGATGCATGATTTAAGCATGTGGAAAAATAGTTGATTTTTTTCAACTTCATTTTCCACCTACATTGCATCCCCTCTTTTTGAAGCATTCTACATTTTCCACTTAATTTGAGATATAAAACTGATAGTCTCAAATCTCCCAGTAAATAAATTGCCTCCCTATTCCATGTAGACAGATTTGGAACTTTCTGAGAAATATGTGTAGTGTGTCATTATGTATGTGCAGTGTCACTTCCATCATTAAATTCCACTAAACTATGCATATATACAAATATAAAGAATACTATCTGTGTTTAATTCAATGCTTAATTGTAATTATGTGTATACATTATCATAAATCCTTTTGTATTTTATGTATTTATGTATCAGAGAAGGAAGAAATACATTCTAGTGAGTTAAAATATAGGTAGCACTTTTCCAGGGTATTTCTTAATATGGTTTCTTAACCTTCAGTCATTCACAAGCTGCCTTATGATGGTTGCTATAGTTTTAAAGTTCCTGTATTACTGTTTGCTTCATACGTTTCTTTAAAACAACTCAGAACTAACACTGCTACCCACTCCTCTTTTTTTTTTTTTAAAGATTTTATTTATTTGGTGGACAGAGATCACAAGTAGGCAGAGAGGCAGGCAGAGAGAGAGAGAGAGAGGAGGAAGCAGGCTCCCTGCTAAGCAGAGAGCCCGATGCGGAGCTCGATCCCAAGACCCTGGGATCATGACCTGAGCTGAGGGCAGAGGCTTTAACCCACTGAGCCACCCAGGCGCCCCTACCCACTCCTATTTTGTTCTGAGCAAAAAACCTCATGAAATTGCAAGCTTGGTTGTAGGCTGTATCAAACCATACCAACATACATTTAGAATGAAAACAAATAAAAATTTGTCCACACATTGTCCCCAATTTATCTCACACGTGGGGAAACACAGAAGTTGTTCTGTATACAAATTAATTAAGAGCAGAGAGTTTGGAGTTAACGGCCCAAGTTTAAACTTGGACCCTACTGCTTAGCTGTGTGCTTCTCTATTCCTGTTTCCTCATTAGTTAGACAATGATAATAAAATTATCTACTGTACAGGGTTCTTTTGAGAGTTAAGATAACATGTAAAAAAATTCAGGGTAGTTTCACACAGTGCAAGATACAAACTTTTTTTTTTGCTAATTTTTACTTTATATGAAGTAATTTGCATCCCCTGACTTTTCTCTGTGCAAGTGTTGCTTCAATATTAGCTATTAGGCTGAGACTGAAGCCCAGATTATTTGATCCAACTCCAAGCCCCCAAGAGAGCTGCTAAAGCTTCTAAATAAGTCTAAATCACTTTCCTGAGCAGTTTATTTCCTGGGAGACTCTAACTCATTGTTCCAGGCATACATTAATCAATTCAGACTTTAATTCAAATATTTACTGAGTGGCTACTGTGCACAACACAGAAGATATTAAGGGGATACAAAGATGAGTCAGGCCAAGCTCTTCCCTGGGAGAGTTAACAAATAACATCCATACAATTAAGAAGTGACAGGAGCCACAGGAGAGTTTCACACTCCAGGACACTGCCTCTGGAATTCTGTGAGATGTGAGGTGATTCCTAGCTCAGGGGATCTGAAAAGTGTCAGATTAGGAAACTTTAAGGAGCCCGGGACTCTGCAAAACACTTCAAATGCATTGCCTCATTGACTTCTGACCATTTTCCTCTAAGTTTTCCCTTTTTGCAAAAGCAAAAACGTAACTGTGTAAATAATGAAGTTTGGTCCCAGGCCCAATACTACAGCATGTTATTACATTTATGTTATTTAATATCTGTTAGAAAAAGGAACAGAAAAAGTTTTGCGGAATTACTGTTTCAGTTGTGTTCCATCCCACCTGCTGCCTTGTCATTTGAATGCTATTTACTCTAGTAATTTATTTCTTTAGAAAATTAAATGGCATATTGGTGTCCCATGAGAGTTAGCACAGCTTCCAAAATTACTTAGCCTCTTCCCCCTGAAGCAGCTCATACATTAGGAGAATGAATTTAATTAAATGTAGAATAATTATATTTCTGAATATTTAAATCATGATTCAAAACAACCAAAATGAATATTCTTATCCTAAGCTTAAAGAAAAAGAAAATTTTTACATTTCCCCAGTCTTTTAAATGCTGGCTCTTTGTACATCTTTATCTGCTGGACAATTTCACTTGATTGGAAAAGAGATGTTTCTGCACAGGCTTTAGGTTCTGGTGTAGAGATGACACAATTATCCAGTGTTTGCCAAACACACGCAGTTTTGAAGTAATGAGAGACACTGTTATGCAGAATGATTTTGGGGGATGGAATTGTCTCCATATTGTCAAAATCTGTTCCAACATAATCTCCCTTTTTCCTCTCCTATTGTAACTACAACTTCTGTGGCCCTGAGCAGAGTTTGGTAAGCTGTGGAAAAATCTGTCAGGTGAACAAGCTTAATTAACCGAGAATAGTTCTTCAGCATTCCTAAATCCAAGCCCTAAAGACAGATATGATTAAAGTCTATAAAAAATAAAAATGTACTTAAAATGCTATTTTGAGGCTCATTAAACTTGAATTAGTCAACATCTATTTCTGGGGGCAGAATCAATTTGCATTTATTCAATGGTTCTCTTTGGCCAATTAATATTTGGGTGATCACATTAAATAACTTGAATCAAAACAAAATAATTAAAATATATATTGAAAAAAGTACATTTAAAAAATGAGATTGAAAATAATTAGAATTCAGAATAATATACCAATTGTTAATGACTTTTTCACCCCCATGAAGGAAATCACACATACCAAATAACGTTAAAAAAAAAAAAAAAAAGTAAAGACAAGACATAAACAAACAAAAAAACCCTGTGCATGGGTGGCCTATTTTGCTTCTAGCTTAAAGAGGTCACAATTAAACTCTAACTGCCAATAAATTAAGGTGCTATGGAACAAGTGACACTTTTATTTTTCATCTAAGAGGGGTCCAAAAAATGCCTATTCTTCTTTGCCATCAGGCAACGTCTCCAAAATATCTCTTCAAGATTCTGGCAGAAATGTATAGAATGTTCTTAAATTCTCAGACATATCTGAGTAATTTGCCCTTTTTCTATTTTCATAGTACTGAGTGAAGGGATGTATTGTAACCAAATTTTAAAAGCTTGTTGGGAAGGGAAATGAAGTAATTCAGGGCTACTGTTTTGATTCTTGTAATATAGTAGTGAGGTCAGCAAGCTTTTTCCAAAAGGGGACAGAGAGTAATATTTTAGACCTTGAGTGACATCTGATCTCTGTAATTGAGACTCTGCCCCTGTCATGTGCAAGCAGTCCTAGACAATAAAAAAGACAAATGGGTGTGGCCGTGCTCTAATAAAACTTAACTTTGAAAACAGGTGGCAGGTCAGATTTGGCTGTGGTTTGCTAACCCTTATATAGGGTAATGCCAAAACTGATAAGGCAAACCTAGTCAAGGAGGAATATTTTCTCAGTTTTACAGGTGAAGCTGTGTTCTCTACAGTTTTAATTTCATGTATATAAAGCTGTGACTGGAGAAATTGGCAGAAATTTCCAGAGGGACTCATGGGATTCTCAGGCCTTTTGCTGACCTGAAGACCTTTATCTGACACTGGATAAAGATGCTGATCTCCTTACTGAACACCCTGTCTATAATAAATTCTTTATTACCCTTTAGAAAAGCTAACCTTGTTTGATTTCCCCCAGGTTGCATCTATTGTTGGCCCTCTGTCATCTGTATCTTCAACAGACATTTGTACATTAATACTTGCAAATGGATAGAGACTGTTTAGTCAGCATCTCAATATCTCTTTCACCAGAGGGTGCCAATCACTTATGATGCTTCAGAGCCTACTCTGTAGGTAGAATCTGTTTCCAAGTGGCATAGCTTGGTGGACAACATAGTATTAAAGTGCATCAAAAAAGAGAGCAATTTCAATAAATCACTGAAGAAGTGTTCTGCTAAAAATATCAGACATGCAATTCCTTCTTACAAGTGAAGTCTGAACAGCACCAAGTAGGGCCTTCCAGTCCAGGATTATTCAATATTAATTTCCAAACTACCTACTCTCAGATCTCAAGACAGAGCTTTCCCATTATTTTTATGTTAGCAATGCAGGGAACTGCTATACTTTAGCTGGAATATTGTAATTTGGCTTCCACTCTCCAGGGTCTACTTCACAAATCAAGTAATATGATATGTGGTATAAATCCATGCAGATAAAATAATCTGGGGTCATGTTGCGTTGAGACAGTATCCAAAGTAAGCCACGAGTTTGATACCAGGAAATAGAGAGTGAAGAAACTCATAGTTGAGAGTAGACAAAGTGATTAACAGTGAAGACAACAACATATGTCAAATCAGGAAAAGAATCAAATCCTAACTAGCAGTATGGTTACTGAAATCAATGGTTAAGTGAGTCTATGGTCTTTCAGGATAAAAAGCATCTATGATTTTGCCAGAAAATAAGAATTATGTATGATTTTTCTCTTTTATACAATATCTTGTCATTCCACATTAGTGGGCAGAGGATGAAGAATCACAAAATGGGGGGGGTAGTTAAGATAATAGTCCTCTAGTCTTTTTCTTCCTAGACCTCCAGATATGATAATTAAAATTTCCAAAACCATTAAGAAGTTGTTAACTTGATTGAAAGAAAAGATTCTTATTTTACCCAGGAATGATGAAAACTGGCATTTTATTAATCAGTGTTGGGAAACCATTAACCTAAATCTGAATACTATTTTGATATTTTAATCACTCTGGTAAACTCTCTGCTGCATCATTTGCTGGCCTATGCTTGAATTTCTCCAATTATGAAAAATTTTCTAACACCTGATATATCTCACTTGTTCTTAGATTCTAAGGAGCATTTCTACTTTGCACTGAAATCGATCTGCCTATAACCACACTGTTAGTCCTTATCTTAATTTGTTGGGCTTTCCATTACGAAATACCAAAGCTAAAATACTGGTTGGCTTGAATAACAGAAATTTATTTTCTCACAGCTTTAGAAGCTAATAAGTCCAAGATCAAATCGCTAGTCAATTGAGTTCTTGGTGAGGGCTCTCTTCTTGACCTGCAGAGGGTCACCTTATTACTATGTCCTCAAATAGAAGAAAGAGCTCTGAGCTCTTCTTATAAGGGCGCCAGCCTATTGGATTAGGGTTCTATCCTTATGACTTCTTTTAAACTTTATCCTCCCAAAAGGCTCTATCTCCAAATACAGTCACATTGAGGGTTAAAGCTTCAATACATGAATTTTAGGAGGGGATACAGTCAGTCCGTAACAGTCCTCATTCTGTCTCATAGTACCACATACATGAAGTTTCATCTCTTTTCCATACAACAACTTTTCCATACAACAACTCCAATATCTGAAAACATTTCTTTGTGTAGCTCCACTAACTTTTCTCAAAAGATTTCAAGTCTTATCAATATTTTGAACCATTCTCTGAATATGGGCCAAAAGATCATTATCACTTTGGGGTAAAAACCAGAACGTTAATAACATAAGCACATTTACTTAGTGTCAGCAAGAATTTTTATTCTCATTATTCTAATTCCTACTTATATATCTCTCACAATGTAAGAATAGATTTTCCCAGTTACACCATAGTTATATCATATTATTGACTTTACTGTGTTTTCTTTCAACTAGGATAACAGCTTTTTTTCAAATATATGTATGATCTCTAAACATATTCTTCTATATCTTTATTCCTGTATTAGTTTCTTTGACTCAATTTTAGGACCTTGTATTGATGATGATGACATCAATAAGGATGATGATAATAATAATGATAATGATCTTAACTCTGACAAAGAAGGAAAGGAAATGAGTGTCACTTGAGTGTTTGTTAGGTGCCAAACACTGTGAAGAAAACCTTATGTGCATTAGAATATTTAATCCTTAGAATTTTATGATTGTAGGCATTATTATTCCAAAACCGTAAATGAAGAAATAAACCTTTACAAGAAAAAATCTTCAATTTGTCTTTCATAATTACCAAGTTCCATAATTCTGACCAATCCATAAAAATTCTAACCATGTATATTTTTATACATGCTGACCATGTTGGGATGTTGGAAAGAGCAAATTACACCCCTGAACAAGAGATGAAAACATGAGCCATTACTTAAGATATTCTATACTACCTGAAAAGTTAGCTAGCACTTCTTCCTGCATGGTGCCATGTTGTCTTGACCTATCTCTTGGGTCAGAATTTCTTGGTGCACATTAAGTTGGAACTATTCCTGACCTGGTTGCAACTGTAGTATTTTCTTTAGTTGTAAATACATGTTTTTGTCAGGTTAGAATTTTTGGAAAATTAAACTATAAGATAGTACTTACGGCTTTCAGGCAGCTTAAGGATGAAACTTTTGATGGAAAAGTATTTTCTCTTTTTTTTACTTGTTTTACTACAAAATACACACAACATAGTTATAAAGGCACCACTCTACTTCTATATATAATAGGCCTGTGAATGCCAAATGGAAAACCAATACTCCTATTACCATATGAAATGTACTAGAGCTAGGTTACTGAATGCCAAAGAAAGTAACTATTTCTTAAAGGAGAGAAGATTTTAAGGACTTCATTTTCAATGTATATGTTATCCCATTCCTATGCCCTGTGGGCTCTCAGATGTACAACAAACAAAAGAAGGAGGCTTAGCTGATGTAGCCCTGTGCAGCGAAGGGACTCAGAAATGTTTTATCTTGAAAACCTAGGAGTAACTCAGAAAGGGAAGATCAATCTCAGGCAAAAACAAATACGCTGTGTTTTGGACACAATACAGCCAAAAAGTGATCCTTTCTGGAAAATTTACTAAAGAATATAGAACTACAATATATTCCTACTATCATGATACTGCATTAAGAGCTATAAAAGTATATATTTTTAAAGAAAACCAATTTATGATTTACTCAGAAAACATGTTCTTTGTACCTACTATGAGCTAGGTCCTGTCTAAGACCCTCAAGATAAAAATACAAATAAAATGTAAGAAGTATTTTCTAAGACTTAACATATAGGGGAAGGCACAGCCAGATACAGAACTGACTACTAAAGAGAATGTGAGCCTGGTGGTGGGTATTAAGGAGGGCACGGATTGCACGGAGCACTGGGTGTTATATGCAAACAATGAATCATGGAACGCTATACCAAAAACTAGTGATATACTGTATGGTGACTAACATAACACAATAAAAAAAAAAAGCAAAAGCTAAATAAATAAATTAATTAATTAATTTAAAAAATATGTAGACATTGCCACAGTAACATAAATAAGGGAAAGATGGATTCTCTTATGGGTCCAAAAGTATTCACAAAATAGCTAAATTTGAATACATTTTATATATAATATAATCTACATTGTATATATATCATTCTAACAGAGTATTAAAACATTTTAGTCAATATTCTGTATCTTTTTCATAATTTTAATTAAACTTACTAAATAGTCTCAAAACATCTTCCCACAAATCTAACATAAGTAAAACTTCTCTTGGGTTTGAGGGAAATGTAATCAGAGAAGTACTACTTCAATAATTACAATTTTTTCCTCTTCAAAGCTGCTTATATCTTTAATTGTTTTGAATACCAGAGCTTCTTATTTATCCCTCCCCTTCTTTATTCAATGGCAACTATAATTTTAAATATAAGATGGACTCATACATGGAAATAGCATTTACAAACAGCCAGTTATGTCCCCCCAAGTGTTGTCTTAGAAATGGCTTTTCTTTCTTAGACCTGGAATAAGTTGAGTATTATCTAGCTGTCAGTTTTAAGTTATTCACTAGGATTTTTTCAGGATCATTTTTTTTATTACCTGTATTTGGGACTGTTTGAACACTCAAATTAGAACGATGATATCAAATAGATGGAGGAAGCCATCAACAATTTGTGGCCAGAGTTAGTCTTGCCTTTTATTGCCTGGTAATTTTATATAAAATCTTCAACTTCGGGCACCTGGGTGGCTCAGTGGGTTAAGCCGCTGCCTTTGGCTCAGGTCATGATCTCAGGGTCCTGGGATCGAGTCCCGCATCGGGTTCTCTGCTCGGCAGAGATCCTGCTTCCCTCTCTCTCTCTCTGCCTGCCTCTCCATCTACTTGTGATCTCTCTCTGTCAAATAAATAAATAAAATCTTAAAAAAAAAATAAATCTTCAACTTCAACATTTGCAACATCAACTGCTGGTCTTCAGATGATAACCATGAGTAATAACAGGGGAGATATAAAAATGCAGTTTGCATTAACATCAAGATCTATACTGAAAATCACTAAATACAAATAAAGGAACAGAGCCCTATTCCAAATAGGAATTCCAAATTAATTAGAGTAGAAATTCATGAAATAATGTATAGGCCATAAGACTATATTTTCCATAGTCATAATAGTTATTTGAATAATAAAAGACAGTCAAAATAGTTTTTCCTATTCATGTGGAAGACTTCTTTACTCTGGGAGGGAGAGGTTGCTAATTAATTATCTGACCATAACTGGTACCCTGACAAGAGCATTTCAAAGCAATGTATTTATAAATTGTATCAAAATTTCACAATAAACATAAAAGGTATTTCCTTGAAATGTTATTTCAGAATATAAAATCAAATTCCTGGCTCTTAGCATCTTATGTTAAAAGATTAGAGAAAATATGGTGATTATTAGAATAGACCAAGAATGAACCAGAAATTGACTATTCTGAGCTTTTGTTGTTTTGAGAGAGGAAGGAGTGGGAGGGCATAACTGCCCTAATAAAATTATATAATAATATGAAATAACATCTTTTACTTTCATTTTCACTTTAACAGCAGTGTCATAAATAGGGTTATCATTGTGAAACTATTCTGAGACTTCATCAGTTTTCCCAGGGGCCTCATTTAATCTGTCAAAATTCAAACCATTCCCTTTTAAAATGGAGATTACAATAGTTTCTACTTCTTGGGGTTGTGATGAGGGAACTAACTATTTTCTGTAAGGTTCTTGGCAGATTGGTTCAGAGCAAGTGTTCAATACATGTTGGCTATTACTTCGTGAGAAGCTACACAAAATCATTATCATTCTATCAAATGGTAGGTAGGAACAGAAGCACAGTTTATTAATAATATCTTGGACTAAGTACATTTAAAAATTAAACTAAGCATCCTTTCTTGTTTTATTTAAATTTTATTCTATCACAGCTACATATCCCAAAAAAGTGCAAATAACTCCACAAAACCATTAAAACATTAAAAGTAAGGTATGTCATCACTAAAAATTTCTAAAACACCAAAGGCAGGCAGGATGAGGGTAGTTGTACAGTGAGATTTCCTAAAAAGTATTTTTAAACATCCTTCCCTCTTCATAAAGCCCACATTAAAGCAGCTAGTCCCAAGCTCCTCTCATTCTTTACCCAACCTCACTCTTCACTTTTCTGACTCATACTATGTACTGCTTATCCTCTTTCTTCAGCATTCCAAATTTTTTCCTTTTATAATAATTCTCCCTCTTCTTTTTTACCCACTTAAATTTAGCCTCCAGCCTTTTTCCTGTTTTCTTCACTACTTATTTCTTCCCAACAAAGATCTAGGGACTAAGCAAATCAATCAGGAATCCTCCATAAACACCAAGATTTTTCTTAGTCACAGCTGACGTGGGTTTTGCTCTTGGCTGTCCTTAGTAGTTGTCTGAACTTGGTTCAGTCATTTTATTCTGTTTTTTTCACATACAGGAGTATTTAAACTCTGATTGCTAAGCTACCTTTCAATTAAAAATTTGAATGAGTTTCTATTTATTATAAACTCCAAATTTAAGAACACTAGAAATTAGCACACATGGAAAATAAAAATAAATTATTTGATCACTTTTGCAAAGATGATTCTTATTAATCATAGAAGGATACAAACATGATGCTCTACACAAGTGTTCTCTTTCCTGCCAATGGCAAATCAATCTATTTTACCTGAAGTAACATGCTTTCAAGTTTCTTTACCTTCAAAATGTATCTGATTTTGAAAAATCATTCTAATTAATCCAAATTATGTGGCTTCTGGAATTTTTATTAAGGCACACATAATTTTAATTAAATAAATTGGACAATTGATAAAAGATGACTATTTTAAATGGTATTTTTTATCATTTTCATTGTTTTTTGTTCTTTTTACCATTTAAGGATCATTCAGGTGTTTGTATTTAAGTTATTTAAATGTCCAGACATAAAGTCAACCATTCAGAAAAACCTCAAGTAAAAAGAAATGATAGAGAAATCAGGAAGCCATGAAAAGAATCAAGGAAACAAAAATAAAATAAAACAAAAAGTAAAGACACAAAAGAAAAAATTCTTTTCAGTTGGTAACAGCTTTAGTAATCTAAGGAATGCTAGCAAGGACACAGGAAGAATGACTGGTGGCAAGATAATGAAAGAAAAAAAGCAGGAATGTAGGTGGGAAAAGGCACAAAAAGAGAAGGGAAGTGAAATGTTAGACAACAGAAATAATTAGAAATGGTAACATGTGGGCAACACACCTTTCTGGAGTGTGAAGTAATGACAACAGAAAATGGAGAGAGCCTTTGGGGAGGACAGAGAAGTATCATCTAGAATATCACTATAGGACACACTATACCCCAGGCCCTCCACATGTGGTTCAGGCATGCCACAAAAGTCCAGGCAGCTCAAGTCATTGTGAAGGGGGATCAGATACTGAAGAAGGCAGCTTGTGGGTACTCATAGGAAAGTCACAACCTGAAGCTTTTGATATCCCGTACTTGGTATATGCCACACAAACAACAGAACAATTAGTGTATAATCTACAGAAGCACTACTAGAATACACTTCAAAGAATTTTATTGTCTGTAGTGCAATCTGAAAATATGTAAGTATAAATTACGTAATGTATGGATGGGTATGAATTACTTCTAATAAACACCTTAGGGGTCTTTGGTTAATATGTTTAAGTATTTGTGGTAGATCACATTCCTAATTCTGCAATCTTATCTCTATTACACACTTTCTTTTTTTAACATGAACTTGTCATTTCTCTACCAAGAAATGGAGTCTATTTCTCCTCAACTTTTGATATCAGCTGACCTGGCACTGTAAAAGCAATAGAAGTGATATTTTAGAGGCCTAGAAATTAAGAAGGCCTAGCAGCTTCTGTTTTTGTGCTCTGAAGAAAGTCAGTCACCACACAGGGTAGTCAGTAACCTGAGATGGCCACACGGTACGTGAAAAAAAACCCACACCAGCCATATGGAGAGGCAACAGGCAGAGAGAAAGAGAGAAAAAAACAAAACAGAACAAAAGACCGAGAGTTAAAAATAGTGAATGACATAGGCATGGTCAGCATTCTATTTTTCTAATTATCTGGACTGGGACATAAGACACGTGAATGAAAGAGTCATTTTGGACATTCTAGCCCCAGAAGTTTCCAAGTGGAACAAAAAATAAGCTCTCCTCAATGGACCCTTCAATACTGAAACTTGTGAGCAAATAAATGATATCTGGTGTTTTCAGAACTCAATTTTTTGGAATAATTTATTATGAAGCAATAGGTAAATGAAACATCTTAATCAGTAATCCACACTTGAAAGTTGTTTACTTAACACTTCAGATGTCCTTATCAAAATACAAAAAAAATATTTTGTTAATTAATATTTCTTTATTAAAGAAATGAGTACTACAATCATTTAGGAAGATTTCATAACTAAGAACAGAGCCAACAGAGAATGACTTTAGGTATGCAGCCTTATTTGTCATTTCTTTTCCACTTTGCAGAAGAAGCATGTTTTTCTTCACCTTATTGTACCATGAAGCTGTTTGCTGTTGCTGCCACTAAAATGTGATGTATTAGCTTTAAAATTAATCTTTTATTCAAAACATGACTTAAGGGGCCAAGGATATATAAGATTTACCCAGGCTAAAAGATACGGTGGTGGAATTTTTTTATGCTTCATGGCAGATTTAACAGAATTTAATCTAGGCTTGTTTATTTTGTAATATAACCCTGCTGGTGAGGTTGTGAGGAAAGGGACATAAAGATACTACCCACCTCTAATTAGTAAATTCTATAGATACTTTCAAAAAACGCTGACAATGGCCTCAGTTTAGGAAAACAGGAAATTCTGGCCAATGCAGTAAATATAGGAAGGGGCAAAGGAGAAGACTAATTATTATAGATATCTTTATCTACTTTGTATTAATAGATTTCTTGAAAAGACAAAAGAGACAAAAAAGATATATTTAAAAGTTTATTTAAAAGATATATTTAATAAGATATATTTAAAAGTTTAAAAAATGATATGTTTTATACAATCCTCCACAATATATGATCTCAAATATCAGAAATTGTAACTGGTCAAAGCATTTTCAGCATGAAACTATACCCTTGTCAACAACTGTATATTCTTTCATATTTACTAGCAACCCTCGTGCAAATTTAATTCTATTCTACTGAAATTAATACAATCCAAAAATAAAATTAAATTCAGCATTTTTTACTCAGTAAATATGTATGAGTCCTTGTGGAGCCAGATATAGGCAGTGAAGATTAAAAAGCAAATAAACAAGAGAAGTATGTGACATACTTTCAAAAAGAATGTACTATAGAGGGAGAAGACAAAGTCACGACTGCAGTAAAAACAAGATGAGAAATGCTAGAATAGACATAAATACAAGTTGCTATGGAATTCTATTAAGGGAGATTAACTCAGACTTCACTGTCAGGGAAAGCTGCCTTGAGGAACTAGAGTACAGGACAACAGGAGCTCTCTGGGTCCAGACAATTAACGGGGATCTTCCAGGAGAGTTAGGGGCATACGACAAAGGCACAGGGAAAATGGGTTCTTGATGCAACTACATGGAACCACAGTGTGGATGAATATGATACCTCTAGCAAATGGAGGTCTCAGATAAAGTCTGTGTTTACAAACCAGTAAGAAAGGTGGCTGAAGAATTTGAAACAAGTCAATGGTACAATATCTTAGAAACACTCCTCTGTCAGCCCTGTGGAGATATACTAAGAATGCCAATCATTTCTAGAAAGACATGTGGGGAATTTGAACCACTTTGTTTTCCTCAAAGGTGGTTTTAGAATTCTGTACTCTCTTTGGGTAATCTCATTCCCTCTCGTTGCTTCAGTTATAGCATAAAACCAGTCAGATCTTACTTTGGAGCTTCATCCATTGTCTCGTGGAAATCTCGACCTGATACTCCTTGAGGCATTTCAGATTCATAGGTACAAAAGTGAATTTATCATCTTTCCATTCGACTTGCTTGCCTTCCAATATTTTCTACCTCAGGGTTGGTTTTTCTCAGCTACCTAATCAGCCCAGAATAGAAACTTGACTGTTGTCCACGACTTTACACACTATTTCAACTTAAATTCAATTGTTATATGTCTTATTGGTTTTTATCCAAATATTTATAAAATTTTTCCTCTCCTCTAACTCTCATTTCCCTGTTCAAATTGAGATTTTTTTTTTCTCTAGACTATTCAGTCCTCTCCTACCTAAGCCACCAACCATTCTCTGCTCTTCTCCCAAATACACTCCCATATAGCTGCTAATGTAATTTATTTAAAACTTAAAAACTTGAAGTCTGGTCCTGCTGGATGAATTCCAGCTACTTAAAATGATATCTAAGGCTTTCCAAGATCTAGCCCCTGCCTCCAATTCAGCCTCATCATTTATTCCCTCCTAACATACTGTGTATTTTGAGAATGCTGAATTGTTAGCACTTCCTTCCTTATTTTTTTCCCCTTGTCTTTAATCACACTGTTTTGTTGTTGTTGTTGTTGTTGTTGTTTTTGTTTTTTTTCCCTATTAGTATGTACTCATCAGCTCTCTTTTCCAGGCTGTCACTGCCATCTTTTAAGACTCAATTCACCCGGTATGACCTTGGCTGGGTTACATCTTCCCATCCCTTTGTACCTTCAAATCTTCAAGATGCACTGCTTTGGAACAGTTTATTAGAATGTTATCTCTCCTTCAATTTTCCAAACTCAAAATAGTAGGGCCTTTTGTACATGTTGTGTTCTCAGTGCATGCACATCATTTAACAAAAAGTAAAAGCACAATAAACAGTTGCTTAAGAATGAACAAATAGTGCTACATCCAAAGGCCAAACAAATGCAATATAAAGTAGCTTATCGTAACACTGAGTAGTTTTCTTGTAGAGCTGTTCTGTTCAATACTACATGCAGCTATAACACTTGGAATGTGGCTAGCCTGAACTGAGATGTAAGAAACACTAGATTTCAAAGATTATTATGAAGAAAAAGCATGTAATATATCTTATTAATAATGTTCTCATGTGGATTACATTTTGAAATGACATACTGGGTTAAAGAAAATGGATTATTAGAATTAATTTTGCTTGATTCTTTTCACTTCTTCAATGAGGCTATCAGGAAACTTAAAATCATAAATTTAAATTGCACTGGAAAGAGTTAAATGTTGACTATTTGAAATATTCCTCCAGTGATTTTCTAGATGGTGGCTGAACATGACTGTTCCATAATGACTGGTTTTGTTTGGATAATGCTCCTCAAAGAGAATCTTAGCTGGTGCTAATGAACTTAACACTGAGAGGAGTATTTGTGTCTTTTGATTTTTGTAAGAGGTATTTTGATATAGTTTTTGCTGATGTGATAATTCATAGCAAAGATGATGTTTTAGGATTTCATTCACCTAGTCTCTAGCACACTGGTATGTAATTCATGTTCCAGAAATGGATGATAGATGAATGAAAGACCTTTTTGTCAGGTATGACAAGGGCAGGTGACTGCTCATACACATATGGATTTTGCATATTCCATATGGAACAAGATACTTGGAGATTTAAAAATATGCTTTCTAGTTTAAAATTTAGCATTTTCAGAATACTATTACCACTTGATGAATGCTATTAGCTAATATTCCTCAAAATAAAGAATATGGTTAAATAATTTTCAGAAGTGCTACATGTTGTTTTAAAATAAACAGCATAATAAAAGAATGAGCAGTTTTCAGAGAAAAAGCAAAACCAAACAAAATAGCCTGTATAAACATATTCAATTCAGTATTTTGAACTTTTCACATTAGTTTTCATCTGCAAGTCTTTTAAAATCAATTAAAAACAATTTATCTCTTCTTACAGAGGAGCATCTAATTAGTAGGCAAGTATAGGCATATGTCAGTTTATTGTGTTTCACTTTATTGTACTTCATACAATTATTTTTTTTATAAATTGAGGGTTTACGGTAACCTGAATCAAGCATGTGTATTAGCACCATTTTTCCATTAGCATTTGCTCAACTTCACGTCTCCGTGTCACACTCTGGTAATTCTTGCAACATTTCAAACTTTTTCATTATTATTATATTTGTCAGGGTGATCTGTGATTAGTAATTAAGACTGGCTAAAAACTCAGATGATGATCTTGAGCATAAAGATACATAGACTGTTCCTTTAAACAATGCTATTGCACACTTAATAGACTACAGTATAGAGTAAACATCACTTCTATATGAACTGGAAAATAAAAAAATCATTTGATTCACTTTGCTGGTGATATTTGCTTTATTGTAATGGTCTGGAACTGGACTTGCAATATCTCCGAGATATGCCTGTATTCATTTATTTTTCTTGAATGGTGCTTTCCTATGTTTATTTAGTAATAAACCATACATACCCTTACTGAAAAGGAGTGATTTGTTTTTGTTGCCAAGAAAACATGGACCCCAAGAAGGTACAGAGGGTTTGTGAATATTTTCATTAGTAAGATCCACAAATACAGAACTTTATCTGATTACTCAACAGTGAATCCCCAGCACAGCACAATGCCTAACACACAGGGGATACTCTCTAGATGGATGGGTGGGTAGATGGATGGACAGAGGAATGGATGGGCGGATAAATACATATAATTAGATAGGCTTTTTGTGTATAAATAAATGATCACATTTTTGCTCTATTTCTCCTTGCTATTACCTCATTTAAAACATACTAATGAATTAAGATGATTTTCAGGGTATAAATTGACTTAAAAGGAGGTCCCAGAAGATAGGTGAACCCAAAAAAACACATTATGCCAGAATTTTTCATTCATTAATAATATAAAATGTTACTTGAATTTTGTTTGAAATACACATTGCATTAAAAGTCAGGTATTAGAACAAACCAAGAATAATGTGGGCTGGTAAAAGGTGTCTGACATTGTTACTTTTAGTAAAGGAGAACAACATATTTTAAAAGCACATGCTTAAATTTGGTCCTTATCACTCAATAGCTTTGTAACCAAAATCAGGCCATTCAACTGTTGCGTGCCTCAATTCCCTCCTCTGTGAAATGGAATTAGTAATATTATCTACTTCAAGGAGCTACTGAAAGTATGAAATGAAATATCAAGTATGAATAGCTGTAGAGCACTCTACAAAGAGAAAGTGCTCAGTAACTATTAACTACTATAATAAAGACAATAGTTTTATAAGGAAGGATACTTTATACACATATTTTTGCAGGAAGAAAAATTTTCTAAAATGATCCTACTTCTACACATCCTTGGAATATCCAACAGGTTTCTCCTCTGTAGTTCCAAAACCATAGTGAGATCACACAACATAGTGGATCTTGGAGCTGCGCTGTGTGGGTTCAAATACAATCATGATCCCACCAATCCCCAACTGTGTGTCCCTGAGCAAGTCGATTAATCTCACTGTGCTTCAATTTCCTCAGCTGTAAAATACAGATAATTGTCTATCTACAAGGTTGTTATAAGGACCCAATAAACTAATATTTGTAATGAACTCAGAGTATATACTAGACCCCGCTTAAAAGAGGAATATATGTTGTAGAATGTTTGCTTACTTGCTGAAGAAATGAGCAGATGGATGTTCCTTTATGTTATATAGATGATATGATTCCTCATATCAGTGTTAAAGAAAAATGGATAAAGTATTGGAGCCTAAGGAACAGTCAGCAGACAAGAGTGACATTGAAGAACAAGGCTTTATGAAACTGCAGAAAATAATTTCTCCTTTCTTATTCTGGAAAGATAAGTTACACTGTTTTAAATGATAGGAAACTGCATTTTCACTGAAAACTTTTGTAAGTGACTGCTGCAAAAATAAAACATACAGTGAACATTAGGAAAACAAAAAGTTAATTATATTTATACTAAGTACTTAAGAAATTATTAGCATATGGAATGAAATTAAGTATTTCATAACATGGATATCCATTTGTGTATCACAATCAATCTCAAAACTTTTATTTCCGAAGTGGAGTACATGGGACTAGAAATAACCTCAAAAGAAACTTCTTGTGTTTATTTAGCATAAGACAGAATTACACTTTCCCGTGGGAAAGAAACTCAAAATAATAGCAAAGGTTAACAGTCGTTTAATGTACACTATGAAATATCAATCTTTCTTATTGTAATCCTAAAATGGTGGCATCTCCATTCTGCAAATGAAGAAAAAGAAGCCAAGAAAGGGTAAATGACTTGCGCAAGGTCCATGGCTATGAATTGGGGGAGCTAAGATTCAGCTCCAGAGCTCTAATTCTTAATCCCGGAGCTCTACTACCTCTTCTGAATTAATGCTTGTACCAATGTCACTGATTTCTAAGAAAGCACTATTTGATGTCATGAAGAAAATGGAATGTGCCTCCAAGACAACATATTCATAAAGTCTTAGCACTAAGAGAGTTCGTTCTTAATTATCAGAAAACTGTTTTTTTCTTACCATGCCATGTAACTAGACACTGCACTTTTTGTCTTTGAAGGAGCTGGTATAGTCAGATAAAGGCAGTTTTAATAATTTTGGATTATGTAACATTTTACAATTGACTTTATGAACTACTTCATTTTCATCTTTATGGATTATGTTATAAATTCTCTGAATTCATGCTTCACTTATTTTCCCAAATCTCAGCCTCCTTAAATTTTACCTTATGATTTTTGTGAGATCATTCACCTGAGGGCTCTGTTCTCCAGCCTTTGGCTAAATTAGCCTTAAGACCTTAAATTTCACTAGAAAACTACCTCCCAAATTTATATGCCCAAAGAACTTAAGCCAGAAATTGATTTTGTTCCACTTGCTGTTAAGTTACTTAGATTATGCTGCAAAATTAAACAGGCTTTTAAAATTATATGTATTACTAGAATTCCCTAACTAATATAAACTGGATTGCTTCTTGCTTTACTTTACCCATTGCCCCTTAACCACTTGGAAGGGAACACTGAAGCACTTCAATTTTAATATATCTATTAACACAAGGGAAAAAAGTGAATATAGATATTCATTTATCTCAACTGTCATCTGTTTTTTTCTTTTTTCAGAGTTTAAGTTACGAACATGAGATATGTTGTGAGGGTTTAATGATTTGTTAGTTTTCAAATGAAAATTCTTTGAGATCTTTTACAAATAAATGGAAATTTAGGCAGGGACAGAAGGAACACCAGATGGAAGTCTCTCGAGAGGTATCCTCAGATATATTATATGAAAGTGAGGGGAAATGATCTTAGGTGAGCACACTATAATAGAATTTGCGACTGTGTTAATATCTTAATATAAAAAATACCTGTGTAATCCATACTGAGTTAAGTACTTATAAGTAGTATATTACATACATCATTCAGTAGTATGTAAAATATAATTAAATACTGTTAAATAAAAAATAGATATTAAATGTTAATAATAATTATTAAATAGCAGTAACATATGATAGTGTATGGCATATAATATATATTACATAAAGTATATATACATATAACATATAATACATATAATGGTTACTATATAGCATAGAACCATAGCATTTTGAACTGAAATAGACTTTTAAAAATAACGTAATCCAAACTCATCATCTACAAATGGGTAGTTCGAAGCACAGAAATTTCAAGTAATGGTCAACAATGTAAAAACTCATTATTTTTTTGGTAGACATGATTGAAAATTAAGTGTCCTTATTTGGTCTGTTATTTTTTCCACAATCCAAGTTGTTTTCTGGAAAAGTATACAGATATGTACGAGATAAATATTTTTTCCTCCATGTAGTTGTCATGCTCTTTGTGATAAGAGTCTGGCTTGAGTACCAAAGAGCTATGGAGAGTGCTTAATATTTATGTGCCTAAGACATGAACTTGTAAATAGAATAAAATTATGTTGATTTGTGGTTGAGATTCCAATGAATGACCACCTCATGTCAAACTGACTTTGGAAACCAGATGGCCCTCTCTGCTTTCCTCCTCATTCATATACCTCATCTCTTTTCAAGCTCAATACCAATATTTCTTAAAGCTGAATGTCATACATTTGTTCAATGAAGTTTCAGAAGTCTTCAACATTAATTTACAAACAATTCTAGTAAAATATTACTATTTTGTATTTTCCATAAAATATTTTATAGAAAATACAAAATCAGAGGAGTGATGTCAGCAAGATGTCAAAGTAGGAAGCACCAGTCTCCTTTCTCCCACAAACACACTGACTGAGCAACAGTTCACATAACAGTTTCCTTTGTAAGAAATCAGAAACTAATTGAAGGCTCCTTTACCCTGGGAAAATGTAAAACGAGACCCAAGGAAGCCAATAGGGTAATTGTGGACACTCTTCTAGGGACACATGGCCTTCAGCATAATATATACAATCAGGAAGAGAAACCTAGCTCCTAGCTCCACCCAGAGGAGGGTAAGGATTGATCTGCATGTCTAATACTCCACATTTCTGAAGGGGTTCCAGAGGTTTTGCTTCTGTCTTGTTAGTCTTGGAGCTATGATGGGACAAACACAGTCTAACATCTATAGGGAGAATGAAGATAGCAGCTTGGGCAGGCAGATGCCATTAATCCGCACTGAGACACACTGTAATCAAACTGTTAAAGACAATTTTGAAAGCAGCAAGAGAATGACATATACAATGGTACCCTCATAAGACTATATAAGCAGATTTATCATCAGAAACCTTGCAGGCTAGAAGGGAGTGGATGACAAGAGGAAAAAAAAACAACAACAAAAAAACTGTCAAGCAAGAATACCATATTCAGCAAAACTCTCTTTTAAAATGAAGGAGAGGCGTGCCTGGGTGGCTCAGTGGGTTAAAGCCTCTGCCTTCGGCTCAGGTCATGATCCCAGGGTCCTGGGATCGAGCCCCGCCTTGGGCTCTCTGCTCGGCAGGGAGCCTGCTTCCCTTCCTCTCTCTATGCCTGCCTCTCTGCCTACTTATGATCTCTGTCTGTCAAATAAATAAATAAAATCTTAATAAAATAAAATAAAATGAAGGAGAGATAAGCATTTTCCAGACAAATAAAAGCTGAGCGAGTTCATCTAACCACTAGATCTACCTTACAAGAAATGCTAATGGTAGTTCTTCAAGTTGAACTGAAAAGATACTAAACGGCAACACAATAGCATAAGAAACTATGAAAGTTGTTGGTAAAGGTAAATATATAAGTACATACTGTTACTGTATATAAAATAGCTACAAAATCATGTCAGAAGATATTCAATATGAATAGATATAAATTGTGACAACAATAACATAATGTGTGAGAATGGGAGAAATTAATGTGTAAAGACTTTTTTATATGACTGAAGCTAAATTGTTAGCTTAATATAGTGTTGCAGCACTATATTAAGACAGTTTATATAAACCGTGAGGTAATCACACATACACACAGAATACACAAACACAAAATACCTATAGAAGTTACATAAAAGAAAAAGAGAAAGGAATCAAAGCATATAATACAAAAAAAAAATTAACAAAACACAAAAGACAGCAAAAGAGGAAAAGATAGAGAAAGGAACTATAAGACTACCAGAAGAAAAGAAATGGCAATGGTAAATGCTTCTCTATCAATAATCACTTTGTCAATGGACTGAAATATTCATTCAAAAAACAAAATCAACAACACTGAGATGGGTTTTTGAAAAGATCAACAAAATTGAAAAACTCTTTGCTAATCTAACAAAGAAGACTCAAATAAGATCAGAAATGAAAGAAGAGACATTATGACTGATGCTAAAGGAATAAAAATGATCATAAGAGAATACTATTAACAATTACATGCCAACAAACTGGGCAACCTAGAAGAGAGAGATAAGTTCCTAGAAATATACAACCTATCAAGACTAAATCATAAAGAAACAGAAACTCTGAAAGAACAAATAACTAGTATGAAGATGAATTAGTAATCAAAAGCCTTCCAAAAAACAAAAAAATCCCAGACAAGGTGTCTTTACTGGTGAATTCTACCAAACACTTAGAGAAGAATTAACATCAATTATCTTCAAACTCTTCCAAAAAATGGAAGAGGAAGGAACATTTCCAAACACATTTTATGAGGCTACCATTACTCTGATATGAAAGCCGGTCATATACACCACAAGAAAAGCAAACTACCTGCTAATATCCCTGATGAAGATACATGCAAAACTCAACAAAATATTAACAAACCAAAAGGGATCATACACCACAAACAAGTGTGATTTATCTGTAGCATGTAAGAATGGTTCAACATACCAAACATCAATTAATCAATGGTTCAACATACCAAACATGTAATTAATCAATTAATCACAGAAAAAAAAGATAAAAATATACAGAATATACAAAGATAAAAGATACAAAATCATACAGTCATCTCAATAGATACAGAAAAAGGATGACAAAATTCAATGTACTTTCATGATAAAAACACTCAGAAAGCTAAGAATAAAAGGAAATTACTTCAACATAATAATGGCTATACTTGACAAGGTCAGAAAGCTAACATCATACTCAATAGTTTAAAACTGAAAGATATTCACCTAAGATCTGGAATGAGACAAGGATGCCTACTCTTGCTGCTTCCATTCACCACAGTATGGAGTTTTAGACAGAGAAATAAATAAACAAGCACACACATAGTGAAACACACACACACCCCTATATATATGTATGTATGTACATATGTGTATATATATTATATGTGTATGTAAATGTGTGTGTGTGTGTGTGTGTATGTGTGTGTAGAAATTAGAACCCTTGTGCACTGCTGGTGGGAATGCAAAATGGTGCAGCTGCTATGGGAAGTATTACAGAGGTTACCTAAAAATTAAAAATGGAACTACCATATGATCTTGCAATCCCACTACTGGGTACTTATTCAAAAGAACTGAAATCAAGATCTTGAAAAGATACTGACTCTCCCATATTCATAGCAGTACTATTCACAAGAACCAAGATATGGAAATAATCTAAATGTCCACTGACAAACCAAAAGATAAAGAAAATGTAGTAAATACATAAAACAGAATACTATTCCTTTTTAAAAAAGGAATTCAACCTTTAAAAAAATAAAAAAAGAATATTTTTTTCAGCCTTTAAAAAAAAGGAAATTCTGGGGGCACCTGGGTAGCTCAGTTGGTAAGCAGCTGCCTTTAGCTCAGGTCACGATCATTGAGCCCCACATTGGGCTCCCCTGCTCAGCAGGGAGCCTGACTCTCCTTTTGCTGCTCCCCCTGCTTGTGCTCTCTCACTCTGAAAAATAAATAAAATCTTTAAAAATATAAATAATAAATAAATTATACAAGGGAAACTCTGTAATAAGTGACAACATAGATGAACTAGAGGACATTATGCTAAGTGAAGGAAGCCAGGCACAGAAAGACAGATACTGAATGATTCCAGTTACATGAGGCAGTATGTCTCCTTATATTCAAGTATAAGAATTTCACTAGTGTGTATTCTTAAACTAGAAAATTTTGTTGTTTAGCATATGAACATCTTCCACTTTACAGGTGATACAAAAAGGATTTACAATGCAGATTAAAAACCTACTAAACTACCTCCCTGCAGTTGGAATTTCCATGCTTGTTACAATAGGAAGCAAATATCCAGCTAGGTTCTTCCCCTTTTGCCAAGGGAAAACATTGGTTCTTAACAGAATGCTAATGATATTCCTCCATACACCATCATGAGCTTAAAAAGAGGTAGTCATTTCTCTTACAAGCTTATCATGATCTCCATGTCAGAAAACCTATTAGATGCTTTTTAGCCCTTATTCTTTATAGATTCAACTTAAGCAGGGTTGAAGAGCTCCTCTTTGCTGAAAGTTGCTCTTCTTTGCCTGCTACAATAACAGCTCATTTTCCTGGTTGTGCTCTTAACTCCTCTGCCTACTTTGTGTTCGGATACTTAACTACCTTCTCACTTTTCTCCATGACTTTGCTCTGGTTTTTCTCTTCTCATTCTCCTCACTCTCCCCCCGAGTTGATCTCATCTGATCACATGCATTTAAATACTACATGCGGAGAATTCCCTAAGTCATGAACACAAGTGTTAACCTTGGTAACTCCTCTCTCTGCAAGCCTCACAGATACCTCAAACTTGAAGTGTCCAATCAATCATCTCATTTCCCCCCAGTCTGTTCTCCACAGTTTTCCTCATCTTATTAATGGAACCCCCATTTTGTTGCTTAAGCCACCAGAAACCCTAGACTCATGCTTGATATCTCCTTCTGAAGTATCTAGATTTATGTGTGCAGACCTGCATGTATTTTTTTTCTACATCTGTTAATGAGATGAAATGATTAGGGTAAGGTATACTGTGGTGAATATAAGCCAGTACTCTTGAATAAAAGGAACTATAATTACATATATGGGGAACTTTTCAGAACCAGAAGCAAACACAAATGGAAGAATTCAAGAAGAGATCCTTAAAATGTCAGAAACACAGATTAAGAAAGGATTTGGAGTAGGAACAGACTCAGAGATAGGTCCTCCCAAATTCCTTACAGAGTTTTGCAAGGATATCAAGAAATAGAGACAAAAGTAATAAAGATATGGATCAGAGCAAAAAATGGAAGTGCAGTTGGTAGAGAAAGGAGGAACTGTGGGAGAAGAATCTGTCTTTATGTGGAGTAGAAGCCAGTTTTTGCTGTACAACTGAGTGAGGTTCAGTCCACAGAGGATTACTTCTTAAGCAAGGCAGGCCTTTGCACGGGAGAAAATTAAAAGTGATTCTTACATGTGCAAGGAATGAGAAATAATTATCATTGGGTTGGTCCTCATCTGATATTTTGTTTATTTGTAGCAAAATGCCACTGATGGCAAAATAGATAACTAAAAGCCTAAATGGTAATCCTATAGACTGGTCAAATGGAGAAATGAATGACTTTCTTTTTAACATCAAATAGAAAGAAAATAAGGAAAAGGTGGGAATTAACTGTTTTTTGTTTGTTTTGTTTTGTTTGTTTTATCTTGCTTTTCAGCATTTACATAACCCAACAGGGTTGAATATAGTCATCTTTTGAAAATTATTTTCAATAGTGTGTTTCCATTTATTTCTGACTGATTACCTTGTATTCATATAACAAGTATCTTGGAAGAGCTCAAAAAGGTTGACAAGCATCCTCTAAAAGTCTATCAAAATCATAAACAAATACATTGTTTATGTATTACTGAGGGGTTATTTCTTCTTTAAATTTATAATGAGCCATGATGAGTAACATAAGCTATCAAAATACTCTAACAGAAACAGGAATATAGCCAACTGAGGGGATTTTTTTCCCTTTGTTCCTCAGAAATCAATCACAACTTACAAAGGAGAATTCTGTCTTTATGTTAGATTGTTAATTTAACAGTAAGTTTTTTGGCTAAAAGATTTTTAAAAGCCTGATGACTGACAGGCTTTTTTGTAAATGTGAATGGATTTGTAGCAGATTAATTTTTGAATATATAAATCAATGTTTTAAGCATATATAAAGTAGATAATACTTACTTGTTTTACCAAAGTGTTCTTATTTTCTCAAGGAATTCATTTAAAATTTTAATAATTATTTAATTCCTCTATTGTGTTAAAATTAAAAATTAAACTAAAAGTTAAAATGAATATTTAGATTCTTGAATAAAGCACTGGTATGAACTGAAAGTTTGTGTCCCCCTAAAATTCATATTAAAATCCTAATTCCCAATATGTTGGTATTAGGAGGTGGAGCTTTGGGAGGTGATTAGGTCATAAGGGTAGATCCCTCATGAATGGGATTAGTGCCCTTATAAGAAATTCCAGAGAACTCTCTTATTCCTTCTGCCAATGTGAGGACATAGCAGAAGACAGCTGTCTATGAAAAAGAAAAGGGGCCCTCATTGGACTGCAATCTGTCAGCACTATGATCTTGGACTTCCCAGACTTCCAAACTATGAAAAATAAGTGTTTGTTGTTTAAGTCACCTATTGTTTGGTATTTTTGTCATGGTGGCCCAAATGAATTAAGTTAGTCACTGATTCCTCAAAAATTCCTATCTTATATAAGAGTATATACTATCATAAATTCTGCTTTTAATATTACTGATTGACTTGAATGTGAAAAAGAAGAACTAACATCTTCATGGAACACATTTTATATTATTAACTTTTGTAGAAAGAAAAAAAAGTCTACTAATAGATTAACAATAATATATATCTGGATAATCATCTTACTTCCTTTTATACTTAGCAAAGACAATAGTTGGTACCATTCTAACTTGGTCTGCATTCGCTAAAGAATTAAGGCTTGGTGTCCTTAAGCATCTTAGACCCAAAAGCAGGAGGACATGCACTAGAAAGTATAAAACAATTAAAGCACTACCAAGGAAAGTGTTTTGCTACCACCAGAGAGGGGGCATTTACTCTTGGACTCTGGAAGTTATCATTTACAGTCCTCAGGGGACACAGAATTTTTCACACTTCAGGCAAAAAATTTAAAGTGCGTAACTGTTTTATTCTCTCCTCCCTACTGAGCTCTGTGTGTTTTTGTTAAAGGAAGCATTAAACAACCTGTCAGCATATACACATTGGATTAGGAGCTCTTATTACATGGAAGGGTTCTGGCTAGTACAAAAAGACATTATTGGAAACTTGGAGGCAAGAGAGTTAAGTGTAACTTAGCACTTATTGGCTTGAGGACTCAACTACAGTTCTCTTTCTTAGTGTTTAATACTGCAGACCTGTTGTTTTTAATTTTCTGAGTACTGACAACCCACTGTGTTTAAACAGCAGCTCTTATTCAGAACACAATAATTAGATAGTTAGAGTCTGCATGATACTTAGATAATTCAAAGGGGCTGTACTGCACAGACACAGGTTGACAAGGTTGTTTTTTCGTTGTTTTCTGAACCATCACATGATTTCCTTTTAAGTATTACAGATATATTTTATATTGTGCTTTTATCAATCAGTACATAGCAATATAGTGACTGTCATACACATACACAGTTACTGTGAGGTAGTAACAGTATAAGAAAAGAATAAAATCATAAAATCTTTCCGACTGACTTAAAACGTTTCAAATACAGCATATTTAATAAGGAGGGGAAACCTGCTTAGTAGACAGTCCTTTTAATTTCCAGGTAACTTCACTGGTCTACACACTGAAATTTCTCTAAATCTGATTGTGACAAATGTCCAGTTCTTCTACATCCCAAAATGAGCACCACGTTTTTACTCAGATAATCCCTTAATTAATGCCAATCCTTTCTAAAAAGGTTTTGGGAAAAAAAGTGTCTTCAGAATATAGTTTACTATGATCTATCTTTGCAACTCTACTCTGACACTCTGTTCTCCCCTAGATAACACCTTTCTCTTTTTATTAACAAGCTTCTAGAAAAAGTAACCAAATATCTGTTGCTTTTTCCATTCCATTTATTTCTCCTGAAAAAGTTAAAATTTTTTTTCTATTCTTATTGTTCTCCTGAAACTGCTGGTTGACATTTTGTAGTTTTGATGTCAATTGTATACTCCCTTTGGAAATTCTGTCTTTGTTTTTGTGACAGTATTTTTTCCCCTTGTCTTAATACCAATTTTTCTACTCTTTAACCACTTTTGGGGGCCCCTCTTTGTTAGCCCACTCCTTGACTGCTGATCCCCAATCATTAACTCTCATTTCATCCCACAAAATCAATCCAACCAGTGATTGTGGCCCCCGCTACACCCTTATAAAGACTCCATAGCCATATCATCAGGATCACTGAAGAACTCAAGGCTCATATTTCAAATAACTTACTTTATATCACAATGTCCCACTGAATAGAATGATATGCAGCAGGAAGATATTTGATGCAGTGGATTGATAAATTAGTGGTCATGGCAAATCAGCTGGCAAATATTTGAAAATTGTCTCTGCCCATAATTAATGTAAATGCAAATGAACTTGCCATCTTCATAAATAATCTTATCCCCATCTGAAGTAAGACACATACATTTTCTACTTACGTAAGCCAAACTGGTCATTGAAATTCTAATTTTTCTATTTTTTCCTATAATTATTTACAAGTTCAATAGTTTTTATAGTCATTGTCACCCTTATTGTCACAACATGATTTCTTATTTTTCTTATTAATATTAATATTTATATGTACATTTAATATTCATTAATATTAGTCCTAACATTACCAATACTTGACTGGCAGTCTAAACCCCTCTAATCCTATAACTTCAGTTGCTATCAGAGAGAAAACTACATCAGATCAGTCCTTGTTCAAATTTCTTACATGGCTTCCATATGTACCAATATTAAAATATATATTATTTCACATTATATACAGGATCCATTTATGTTCAGGCTCCTGCTCAACTTTTTCAACATCAAGTTTTCCTCCTGCTCAGTTCACACCAAACTCCATGCCTCGGAAATAATGAGTTATTTCTATTCAAACTCCCCCTCTCCTAGGTCTTTCCATTACCTAAGCATGTGTGTGTGATGTTTCATGGGGCCCAGATTGATAGTCTCCATATTATTTACCTTGTAGACACTTGATCATCCCTCACATCTATGCCTCACTACCAACTCTTATTCCCCCAGAGAGATTAAGAGGCTTCCTCTTCTATTTTTCTGTATTGTCCCTGCATATTTTCATATTTCTATTAGACTAAATACCCAACTTTATAGAGACATTTCTGTATCTTCTCAACAGAATACTAGCTCCTTGAGTTTTGAGAACCTGCATTTAATTAATGCATGCCCACAAAAATTAAATTCTATATGAAAACTCATCCTTTCCTTAGTAAATATATATAAAGCTGTGAAGTCAGAAACCAATTTAAATATAAATGACTAAAGTTTAATTTATGTAAGTTTTTGGAATCCTATCATCCACTCTTTAATTGATCATACATTTACCAGATGTTTATCAAGCACCTACTATGTGATAGAAACTGTCCTTGCCTTGAGATATAAAAAGGTAAACAAAACAGACATTGCTACTCTCATAGAGCTTATAGGCTTATCTAGGAAAAAGTCAGTGAAGTACATTACCATAGAAAAAGTCACAAAAGTTTAATGGAGTAAAGCTGAATTTAATATAGTGTCTGCATGCTGAGAGACAAAATTCCCTTCATTTCATTAAAAGCATTTATGTCACATCAACTATGCAAGTGACTTTTGTTCTTTATGTATATCTGCTTTGAAAATTTTTAGCCTACATAAAATAGAGTCATAACATTTATAATATTGTGAAATTTATACCCAATTTATAATACTTGTGGGGCTTTGAAATAAGAGCATTTCAGATTTCTAATAATAAAAAAAGTATGTTCAAATATGTAAAGTACAATGATAAATACAGTAAAAGATTCATAAATGTAATAAGCTATTGATACAATTAACAAGCAAACTTAAAATTTTAAAGTAATTCTCTGTAATAACATAAAATGGAGTCAATAATCAATAGCATTTAAATCAGCATGCAAGCTCTTACCTAAAAATATAGGTTCATAATGAAGACAATATCTAAATTTTCTAGATAAATAGCTAATTATCTAAATGGAAATTTAGAGACTGCATTGGCATATGCACAAAACTCTGTAGAGAATGTTTTTACATTTAAGTAACCCCATATGAAGTGGAGACTGGGAATGGTCTTCCATTTCCATTTCTCAAATCAGACTTGTGGTATGTTTTTAACCCAACCCACTCATAAATTCAGTGAAATCACTAGCATAGGCGTGAACAAAAGCCCATAAATATACAACTATTAGATGGAAAAACAGCCTGATACCAGAGCAATTCTGTGTAATGAGAACAATAAACTTTTTGAAGCCACATATGTTGGTAGAATTGCTTAAAATTTCTTTTTACTTTTGCATGATATTTTATTTTTTTTATTGTTATATTCAATTAGCCAGTATATAGTACATCATTAGCTTTTGATGAAGTGTTCAATGATTCATTAGATGTGTATAACACCCAGTGCTTATGACCCTATGTGCTCTCCTTAATACCCATCTCCTGGCTACCCCATCCCCTGATCCCCCTCCCTTCTGTAACCCTTAGTTTGGTTCCCGGAGTCCAGAGTCTCTCATGGTTTGTTTCCCTCCCTGATTTCTTCCATTCAGTTTTCCCTCTCTTCTCCTGTGATCCTCCATGTTATTTCTTATATCCACATATCAGTGAAACCATATGATAACTGTCTTTCTCTGCTTGACTTATTTTACTTAGCATAATCCCCTCCAGTTCCACCTGTGTCGATGCAAATGGTAGGTATTCATCCTTTCTGATGGTTGAGTAATATTCCATTGTATATATGAACCACATCTTCTTTATCCATTCATCTGAAGGGCCCTCAGCTCCTTCCACAGTTTGGCTACAGTAGACATTGCTACTATGAACACTGGGGTGAGTGTGGTCCTTCTTTTCACTTGACCTATATCTTTGGGGTAAATACCTCGTAGTGCAATTGCTGGGTCATAGGGTAGCTCTATTTTTAGCATCTTAAGTAACCTCCATACTGTTTTCAAGAGTGGCTGTACCAGCTTGCATTCCCACCAACAGTGTAAGAGGGTTCCCCTTTCTCCACATCCTCACCAACACTTGTTGTTTCTTGTCTTGTTAATTTTGGCCATTCTAACTGGTGTAAGGTAGGATCTCATCGTAGTTTTGATTTGTATTTCCCTGATGGCTAGTGATGTTGAACATTTTTATATGTGTCTGTTAGGCATTTGTATGTCTTCTTTGGAGAAGTATCTGTTCATGTTTTCTGCCCATTTATTGACTGGGTTATTTGTTTTTTGGGTGTTGAGTCTGAGAAGTTCTTTTTTTTTTTTTTTAAAAGACTGATTAATTGATTGATTGATTTGACAGAGAGACACAGAGAGAGTACAAGCAGGAGAGCAGTAGGCAGAGGGAGAGGGAGAAGTAGACTTCCCAATGAGCAAGGAGCCCGACGCAGGGCTCGATTCTAGGACGCTGGGATCATGACCTGAACCAAAGGCAGCCAGTTAACCAACTGAGCCATCCAGGTACCCTGAGAAATTCTTTATAGATCTTGTATACCAGCCCTTTATTTGTAATGTCATTTGCAAATAACTTCTCTCATTCTGTTGATTGCTTCTTAGGTTTGTTGACTGTTTCCTTTGCTGTGCAAAAGCTTTTTATCTTGATGAAGTCCCAAATATTTATTTTTGCTTTTGTTTCCCTTGCTTTTAGAGACGTGTCTTAAAAGAGATTGCTGTGGTCAGTGTCAACAAGGTTACTGCCTATTTCTCCTCTAGGATTTTGATGGATTCCTGTCTCACATTTAGGTCCTTCATCCACTTTGAATTTATCTTTGTGTATGGTATGAGTATGGTCCAGTTTCATTCTTCTGCATATGTCTGTCCAATTTTTCCAGCACCACTTATTGAAGAGACTGTCCTTTTTCCCTTGGATATTCTTTTCTGATTTGTTGAAGATTAGTTGACCAGAGAGTTGGCCCATTTCTGGGGTCTCTATTCTGTTCCACTACGTGTCTGTTTTTTGCCAATACCATGCTGTCTTGAAGATAGCAACTTTGTAATATAGCTTGAAGTCAGACATTGTGATGCCCCCAGCTTTGGTTTTCTTTTTCAATAATCCCCTGGTGATTCAAGGTCTTTCTGGTTTCATAAAATTTTAGGTTTGTTATGGCTCTGTGAAAAATGTCGATGGTATTTTGAAAGGGATTGCACTGAAAGTGTAGATTGCTCTGAGCAACACAGACATTTTCACTGTTTATTCTTCCAATCCATGGGCATGGATGTTTTTCCATCTCCTAGTGTCTTTAATTTCTTTCATTAAGTGTCTGTGGTTTCTAGAGTATAAATCCTTTACCTCTTTAGCAAGGTTTACTTCTAGGTATGTTATGGGTTTTGGTGCTATTGTAAATGGAATTGATTCCTTAATTTCTCTTTCTTCAGTCACATTGTTTAGTGTAAGAAATCCAACTGATTTCTGCATATTGATTTTGTATCCTGCCACGTCGCTGAATTGCTGTGTGAGTCCTAGTAATTTGGGGGTGGAGTCTTTCGTGTTTTCCACATGAAGTATCATGTCATCTTCAAAGAGAGAATTTGACTTTTTCTTTGCCAATTTGAATGCCTTTTATTTCTTTCTGTTGTCTAATTACTAAGGTTAGGACTTCTAGTACTATGTTGAACAACAGTGGTGAGACTGGGCATCCCTGTCATGATCTTGACCTTAAGGGAAAAGCTCTCAGTTTTTTCCCATTGAGAATGATATTCATTCTGGGATTTTCATAGATGGCTTTTATGATATTGAGGTATGTTCCCTATATTTTGAAGAGCTTTAATCAGGAAAGGATGATGTATTCTGTCAAATGCTTTTTCTGCATCAGTTGAGAGGATCATATGGTTCTTGTCCCTTTTCTTTTGTTAATGTGATCACATTGATTGATGTGTGAATATTGAACCACCCTTGCATCCCAGGAATAAACCCCACCTGGTCATGGTGAAAAATCTTTTTAATGTATTGTTGGATACTATCAGCTAGCATCTTGTTGAGTATTTTGGCATCCATGTCCATCAGGAATATTGGTCTGTAATTCTCTTTCTTGATGGGGTCCTTGTCTGGTTTGGGGATCACTATAATGCTGGCCTCACAGAACGAGTTTGGAAGTTTCCTTCCATTTCTATTTTTTTGGAACAGCTTCAGTAGTGTAGGTATGTTTTTTTCTTTAAATGTTTGGTAGAACTCCCCTGGGAAGCCATCTGGCCTTGGACTCTTGTTTTTTGGGAGGTTTTTGATTACCCTTTCAATCTCATTACTGGGTATTGGTCTAGTCAGATTGTCTATTTCTTCCTGTTTCAGTCTTGGTAGTTTCTTTTGAAACCATGAAAATAGCTCCACTTAACTGGGGAGCTTTCCTAAAGTTTTCCAATTTTTGTTTTTCATAAAATGACATTTTGTATATTACATATCTATGTCTATATATATCAATATATTTTTAAGTAAACTCCACATCCAGTGTGGAGCCCAATGCAGAACTTGAACTCAAAACCCTGAAGTCATGATCTGATCTGAGATCAAGAATGAGACGCTTAACCAACTAAGCCACTCAGGCACCCCACAGTGTATTTTAAAATATCAACAGAAATACCTGATTTGCACCATGAAGATACGGAAATCCACCAATAAAGAGAGATCCTGATTCTGGCAAGGGTTTTCCAGATACGTGATTGACAGATTCACTTGCCTTTATAGTCCTCCCTAGAATAGTCAATTCAGCTCTACATGGATCAAATTCTTGCCTGCAACCATTTAGGAAAAAAAAAATTATGGTTTTAGCATGTATTGTATAAACATTTGTCTGACCAATTAATTAAGCTATTAACAAAAGAAGAAAGATTTAAGTAAATAGATTATCTCACCATAAAAACAATAAAGCCAGAAGTAGATTAATCTGTTCTAAATTAGAAACAGTTAATGTTTTAAGTACATAAATGCAAAGTTAAATTTTGACAGGCAAAACAAATCATGGCAATCACTTAATGAAACAAATAAATCCTGATAATAAACAGATCATTCTCATCATAACTAAAATGACATTAGAGTGTAAAATCCTACTTCAGTTTTTTAACAGTGTTAAATTTTCTGTGAGTGAAAAATATTGTAAGGAATCAGGTTTAAATATGGTTATCCTGCATACAATATACCTTTGCCTATAGGAGTGTGTGTGTGTGTGTGTGTGTATGTTTCTAGGTTTTATTGGTCCATTATTTCTACCCCTGCACCAATATCACACTGCCTGAAATACTGATACTTTTTATTGAATCCAGATATTTGTAGTATAAATCCTCTTACTTTGTTAGCTTTTTGAATGAGATTATCAAATAACCATTTTTCCTTTTTTCTCTTTGCTGTGATGAATTATGTATGTTCACTATTTTTTGAATGTTTGAATGCATTCCTGAAATAAGTCTACTTGGTCATAAAATATGTTGATTTTATATGACACAGCTTTTACTTTTCTATATTTTAAAGAATATATATGTTAAACAGAGTGCCCTCAAACTTCCTGGATTGTATTGCTCTTATAAAATTTTGGTGTCAAGATTATGCTGTCCTTATATTATTTCAGAAAGTTTATGTACTATTATATCTACCTCTCAATATGTTGTAGAATTCACTAATATAGTCACCTGGACTTGGAGTTTTCTTTGAGGAAGGTATTAAATATGGATGCAATGTACTTCATCAATGCAGTTACCTATGTATTATCATGTCTATTTTATTAAATTTCGTTTTCTTCTTGAAACATTTTCACTTAATCTTCATTTTCAAAATTATTGGCATAAAATACTTTTATTTATCAAAAATATTTGCTTAAAATAAAATCATGCCAAATATTATTGCCAATAAAATATAATTGGTGTTGGGACTCTAATGCTCTTTCTTGTGATATTGGCCATTTGTACCTTTTCTCATTTTATTTGTTTTGCAGATTAGTCTTGGTAGGGAGTAGCAAATTTCAAAAAACGTGTAATTTTGGCATTGTTGATAGTTGCCATTCTGTTTGTTTCCTACTCCGTTAACTTCTGCTCTTATTTTTATGATTTTCTTTTTTTCACTTTCTTTGGGCTTAATTTACTCTCCTGCTTCTAGTGTGTTTAATGCATGCTCTCAAGATTGTAAACTTCTTTCTAAGACTAAATTTACCTACATACAAAAAGTTCCTTCTCATCATCTATTCAAAATATTTTCTAATTTTTTTGTGATTTTTTTCTTTAGTCGAAGAATTACTCAGAATTGTGCAGGGATTTTCTGGTTATTTTTTGTATTATAAAATATTATAAAAGCTCAATTAAGCTTATTCAAAGAATATTCTCTGTTTGCTTCTAATTCTTGAAATTTATTCACTTAGGCATAGCCAAGCATATGGTCAATTTTAGTAATGTTTTCATGACCCCAGAAAGTCTGTTCTACATATGTGAATACATACACACACACACACACACACACACACACTATACACACATTAAGGCACCTTTGTACTGCATAAGGAAGAGGAACAATGAAATAAATCATGTTTATGATGCAAATGCATTTTTTTTCTTAAAAAAATATCTGGAGATTTTTTTTACATCCTCCTTCTATCTATACCATGATACAAAGTTAATAAAACTAAGACCAGGTATAGCCTTGCAGACAATATTAATGCTTTCATAAAGAAAGTTTTGAAAAGTTTTTGAAATGATAATGTTTCTCTGTATATTAAGAAGTTGGGAGAAAAATGTGTTGAACATTTTTAGAACCCAGTTGATATTCTTGGATTCTGTATTTAGAAGCAAACTAGAAGCTTTCTGGGTTAATTACTTCTTACAATTAAGCTGTTAAAAATATCTTAGGGAGGATACAGCTTCTAGGAAGTTTTCATTAAATGATAAAAATAAAAAGCACAACTACTTTTACTCCAATCAATCTTCAAATTTTAATGTTTGGAAAAACAATTTGTACTGCTTTGTGATACTAAAATAGCAATAATAATTATTCACTGATACTCTGTTAATGAACTCCTTTCCCATATTTCATTAAGCAAATGAAACCCATTAAACTATCAAACATATTTATTTGGTCTTTGGTTATAATAACTGAAGAGATAACTTAAAATTATATATATATATGTGTGTACGTATACATATATATATGTATATATATATATATATGCTCTCTTTCTATTTTTTTTCCCTGACTACATAAGCAACATAAACTCATAATTTAACCGACATCTAATTTTTGAAGACAACAGATCCAGAATGGATTCATTTATGCTAAGCCCCCATGTCACCAAACCAAGACTTAATTACCGTTTCAGAGCTCTCAGAAATGGAAACTTAAACCAACCAATTTGGAATTCCCTGATTAACATTAGTTAGGTAATCTGCTTGATAACCCTCTCCATCCCCTTTAAGAAAAATAAATAAAGCTTTTTTTTTTTTTTTTTTTTGGCCTGGTATGATTTCCTTGCCTCTGTTCCCTTCTGACTATAAAATCCTTTGCCTTGCATAGCTCTTCAGAGCTCCTTTCTATCTGCTAGACTGACTACTGTGTAATTCATGAATCACTGAATAAAGCCACTTAGATGTTTGAAATTTACTCCATTAAATTTTGTATCTAAAATACATATACATATGTATTATATATTTATATTACAAATTATAATATTTTCTAATATTTTATTCTAATGAGAATTTTTTTTTCTTCATTTAAATATTTGCACTTAGTCCATATTCAGCTGTGGTATTTCTTCTTAGGGATCTGACTAGAGACTAAAAAGGAGAAATGTGACATACAGTATATATTAATACATCATGGTTCTAAGTTGTGTAGCACAGATTACACACAAATGCAGAGTAGAAATACTCAGAAATTGACCGCTGTGTGATTAAGATCATTATGGTAGGAAGAGGGAAGAATAATAGACATTACAAATGTGGATTTTGAGAAATGGTGAAAGCTGGAAGAGAAATGAATAAACTAGAGTTTTAAAGGCTTTATCTGTCTATGGTTGAGAATGAGAGCTCAGTTCAATACCAGATTTTTAAGCGTCTCTACTTTGGGCATTTTGAACATGTTATTCTCTACTGAGATTATAGTTCATTCACCACAATGTCAACAGCATGAGGAAAAAGAGGCCTTTGTTATGTTACTCCTATATCCTCAAACCTTCAGCAGGGCCTTGTGTGTGGCAAACACTACAGTATATGCTAAATAATGAGCAGTTTTACAAGATACTGTCAGAAATAAAATACATGTTTAATGAATGACAGCATTTTTTCCTTTGATGATAGCAGATACTTTATTCTAATTATATTTATTAGAAAATATTTCATAAAATGTTGAAAGTATAAAAAAGGAAAAGCACAATGACTTGCATTTTCCAGAAGGAACTATTACTATTGTATTGCAATTTAAAACTTTCATATTATGGTAAAATGTTCCTCAAACTTGAGAACGTAACACATAAACTCAGAGTTTGCCTTTGTTAATTTAATAATTTAATAAAAATATTTATGTGTATTAATATTATTCCACACTATTAATTTTAATGAATGTATAGTAATTGTTTGTATGTTTGTACTTTATTTCTAAAATGTCCAACGGGTATTTGGGAAACTTTTTCAGTTTTTCATCCTTTTCTATAAAACTACACTATATGACTGTTTCATACATCTTCATACACACATCAATTTATTCCCCTAGGAAAACTTCTAGAAGTTTACTTGCAGTACATAAGCTTTCTCAATATTTATATATTCCTAAATTTTCTTCAAAAAATTTTCTCAATTTACTGTCTGTGATGGTTAGTTTTATGCGGCAACTTAGCTATAGGCTACAGTCTCTTGTTATTCAAACACCAATCTAGGTATTGCTGTGAAGGTATTCTGTAGATATGGTTAACATCTACAAGCAGCTGACTTTAAGCAAAGTAAATTGTCCTCCACAATATGAGTAGACCTCATCCAATCACTGGAAGGCTTTAAAGAGCAAAACTGAAGTTTTCTTTTTTTTTTTTAAAGATTTTTTTTTTTTTTAATTTATTTGACAGATCACAAGTAGGCAGAGAGGCAGGCAGAGAGAGACAGGAGGAGGAGGCAGGCTCCCTGCTGAGCAGGGACTCCATTCCAGGACCCTGAGATCATGACCTGAGCCGAAGGCAGAGGCTTTAACCACTGAGCAACCCAGGTGCCCCAAAACTGAAGTTTTCTTGAAGAAGAAATTCTACCTCTGGTTTGCAGCATTAGCTCCCACCCAGCGGTTTCCAGTCTGCAGGCCTGCCCCTCAGACTTTGTACTTATCCAGTCAGATCCCACAATCACATAAGCCAATTTCTTAAAATAAATCTCTTAATATGTATCTTCTGCTGGATCTGTTTCTGGTAATGTCCTGAATAATACAGATTTTGGTACCTATAGTGCTGGGAGTAGAGAGATGATTATTTGACCTGATATATAGGAAGATCTTTTATATTATCTTATAATCACATCAGTGAAGCGGTATTAATGTTAACTGAGTACGGAATTTGATTCTTTAATTGGATTTGGACCTGATAATAGTTTTTGTTAAAAATCTTAAGACATGTCTCTCTTAGTGTTAGCCACATGAAATTTAATTCCTTAGAAAGGTATTCTGCATGAATAGTAATAGATCAGGTGATCGGCTTTTGATTATCAACTTTAAGCTAAAGACTTGCCATGACCTCTGATAGGAATAAATAAAAGAACTCGAAGTATTAGGGAAAGATTCATACATCATGGTAGGAGATTAATTATTTATAATCATATCACATTTCAGGCTTTTCTCTAAAATTTATTGTGTTTTTTATTATTGTTGTATAATTTCTATTCATTGTCACAGAGGGTAAACTGCTTCACCATCAAGAACACTATTATCTACGCACTAATTCTGTAGGCTTTCACCTTTGGATAAATATGAGAATTTTTCTTTCATACTTAAAATTCTATACTGGCTTATTCTTGTTTTCAAAGCTATTATCATTTCTGAAATAAATTACCCACTGTAAATGAATACAAGGATAGCATATTATCTTTTCTCATACACATATTCCGGAGAGCTGGCAGCTAAGCTAAAGAAAGATGAAAGTAAGTACACCTCCATTATAACAATGTAGACCATCATGTTTTCTTTGCCGAAAATGCAATTCTAATATTTCATCTAGCAGGATTGTTATTTTATTCAAGAGATACACTTTTTAACAGCAGTCATATCTTTCCCCCAGGCTCATTAGAGGGGAGGCAATGCTATTTTGATTGTGTCCGATTGAATCTAACAGGAATGGACTGAACGTAAGAAAACAGTCTTACAACATTATTGTTTAGCTTTTGCTGATGATACAGTTTGCCTAGCACACCATGCAGTGTAAAATTTTTCCATCAAGGCTTTTTAATGCTTTCTCTAAAATCAGCACACAGGGTGTTTTAAAGGTCAAATGAGTAGAATAATTTTTTTGCATAATTATTAATATATATAGAACTCTTTCAAGACTCCTGGTGTTTGAACTACCTTTAATTGTTCTTCTCCCAAACTTGCAGTGATTGCTCATATCTGTCATTGGTATTCACATTAATAGTAATCGTTAACTACTCTCCACTAATTAGAACCTAAAAGAAAAGCTTAGTGTGCCATAAATTCTATTCATTATGTTTTGGTATTCAAGATAGATGCCAGGAAAGGTCAAATAACTATGCTGAACACAATAGAGACTTGGCTGACCTACTGTTTTATTATTTGCATGCCTATCATCATACAGCAACAATTTCTAAGCTTCCACATGTCTTAGCAAAGATTATAGGAAATACATACAATAGGCCAATCTGACAAATAAACAATAAAAAATGCAGCAAACAGTAGAATTTCATTATGTTGGACATTAACTTTCTGACTATTCTGGAGCATTACAAAAGTCATGGTTTAGAAATTGATTTCTACCTTATAATTAAGAAAGCATTTTTAATTGGCAGTGATTAAACCTTACCATAGAACCTGAACATTTGTGTATTCTCCTTGTTAACTGCTTATCATATTTACATTGAAAACATTATTAATTTATTTAATCAGCCAGAAAAGTAAAGAAATTGCTATAAAAATCAAAATAACTATATTTTCAGGGAGGATTTAAACACCTAAGCTGTCTATTCTCACAAATACTAATGAAAAATAGACATCAATTTATGTATTTGATGTCAAAACACAATTATTTATCAGATCAAATTACCCCTGATATTTAGGGATATTTTTGTTGTTGTTGTTGTTGTTGTTGTTTTAAAGATTTTAGTTCTTTGAGAGAGATCACAAGTAGGCAGAGAGGCAGGCGGAGAGAGAGGAGGAAGCAGGCTCCCCGCCAAGCAGAGAGCCCAATGCGATGAGGGGCTCGATCCCAGGACCCCAGGATCATGACCTGAGCCAAAGGCAGAGGCCTTAACCCACTGAGCCACCCAGACGCCCCATCTAGGGATATTTTATATGCACTTAGCTTATAAGAAATTTATTAATTCTCTTGAAAAATTGATTTTTAAAAGAGAAATAAATAGGGGATATTTCTATTAATGATGGCAGATTTGATTCCTATAATATTTATTCAGGTAGTTTCTGCAGGGGACATGGAATTGCTCCCAGCCTCTATTCCTCATCACATCTTTGAAAAAATTAAGATAAACTCCTCAATTTAAAGCTTTGGATGTAAATCACTGCCAAAAAATTAAATCTAAAAGTCTTCATTTGGAATTCAAGCACCCACCCCTCCAATTTAGGCTCTTATTTAATTATCTGTATCTCTGACAGCTCTACAACAGGAATTTTCTGCTATATTTAGATAAGTCTCATTGTTCCACCTGCCAAGGTTTCTCTTCTATCCATTTAAATGCTGTTCATAATTAAGAGCTTACTTAAGCTTCACTTATTACCTTAAATGTTACTAATATTTGCAGTCTTAATGATCTCTTCACCATCTAATACCACCAACAGTGTGCCATTCATTAATTTTTGCATTCAATTATGTATTGTTTTCTCTTGTTATATGACTGCTTTGTCTTTCCAGTGAAAAAAATAACCTTTCAACTTGCAGAGTTATAATTTGTCCATCTTTGATTTTTAGTAAAACCAAGGCATTGGCCTACTGACCTTATTTTTAGTTTATAGCATTAATTGTGTTCCTAGAAATACATCAACTATTCCCTCAGCAAGTGTGATTCTAAGGAAGCAGCCTTGTCATGCTCAGAAAACCCACAAGCTGCCAGGTGCTTAGATGCCACTTCCACTGTGACCACAGGCTGGCCCTGGTCTCCATGTTAGAATAGGATTATCCCTCTGCCCATGGGGCTTTCTGTTGGCAAAGTAACTGCCGGCATTCATTGAGCCACAGTGAGATTTTCTAACAATTATGGGCAGCTGAGCAAAGAGTAGCTAAAAGCTCTGAATTTAGTACTGACAATATCATGCAACTGAGTTGTTTTCTGGCTAGTTCTAAGCTAAGTATTATGCTAACTGATTTTTCTTTTGGGGTTCATACTTTTGGAACCTTGACAAAAATTTTTTTAAAGATTTTATTTTTTAAAAAAGATTTTATTATTTATGTTCAAGAGAGAGTCTGATTGGGGGTTGAGTAGAGGGAGAAAGAATCTCAAGCAGAATCCACCCTGAGCACATGAAGCTCTACTTGGGGCTCGATCTCACAACCCTGAGATCATGACCTGAGCCATGATTCTTCTGAAAGACTGCTCCCTGCTAAAATTTCAGATCTCTGCACTGGATAAATGGACTTTTAAATGTATATAGTTATATATATGTATATACATACATATTAAAAGTCCATTTTAAATATATTATACATATATATTTAAAAGTCCATTTATATATTTATATATAAATTATATATATATATATATATATATATATATATATAATATTTTATTTATTTGAGATAGTGAGTGAGAGAACAGGAGGAGGGGCAGAGGGAGAGGGAGAAGCAGATTCCCCACTGAGCAGGGAGACTGATGAGGGGCTGGATGCCAGGACCCTGGGATCATGATCTGAGCTGATGCTCAACCAAATGAGCCACCCAGATGCCACTGGGTAAATGGATTTTTAAATATATTTTTGCATTTGTGATTGAGATTAAACATCAGTGATATGGTTAATAACCTATATTAATTATGATGGTCCTAATTAAATTATATTTGAGGATCTATAAAATAATACTCGATACTAATATAATTGACATTAGATTATTAGATACTAAGATCACTGTTTAAATTTAATCAGGAAAAATATATCCAATTATTATCTGTATCATTATGAGCAATTAGTCACTTTAGTCATAATTCCTTGAGATGAAATATCTACTTTAGAAAAAGAACACTAATAAAACCTCATGAATTAATTTAGCACACAGATGTTATATTTGGCAAATTATATAAATAAAATATTTTAAATATGACATTGATAATTTCTGAATACTCACAAAATATGTCTTTAAAATTTTATTTTTCTGAAGTATTAAAAGGATCAAGTAGACCAGCAGAATAATAGTGAAATACAATTTATAAGCTTAAAGAGCGTTTATATAGTGATACCTTAATTTCTACCATGGGCAATCCCTCAGAGAATCTTTGGATATATTGTGACTACCTTCAAAACTGTTCAAGAAGATATCAGAAGCAGAAGTGATAGAGGAAGTCCATCTCTCCCAGAGAAATACGGGAAGGATCAAAAAGCACATGGAAACATATAAAGTGATATAGTGATGAAATCATCCCTCAGAGGACTTCCTTTCATTCCTCAAGATCTGCCTCTGGAGTTTCAGAGACATTGGAGTTCATGTATGGCTTACTCTGCAAGTGTATACCTGACATTCTGTGATGGGGCTGGTCAGCACATCACACTTTCAAAAAGAGTGCTAATGATTTCATTATGAGAATTTAGAGAGTAAATCCCTAGTCAGATTAGTTACAGAATTAAGTTCCACAAAATGCAACATAATGGTGGGCATTTTCAGGTTAATCTAGATGTAGTTCCATATTACACATAAAGCCTATTTGCCTTAGGAAATGTCACTGGGGATTCCAGATTATTCTGCTGTATTACACATCTTTTATTTAGGAGGGGGGAGAGGAAATGAGGCACTACAGCTACCTGATATCATATATGCTGTTTGCTCACTTGAATTTCATTTTAGAAATACCTATGTTACTTCTGTTCCCTGATCCTTTTCTAGATTATTTAATATAAATATAAACATATAAATGTAATATATATGTATACAAAATATGTATACACACATTTTTAAGAAGAAAGAGGAAAGCATGGACTTTGGAGTCAGAAAGAATTCCTTTTGGCTGTCAGCTTCATCACTTATTACCTAAGAGACATTTACTCTTAATTTATCATGCAGGTATTTTTCAATATTATTATGTGTCAGGCAAGACAGTCTACGCTAGGATACAAGATTGACAAAACTGCATTAGGGCCACCTTTTGTAATTCAAATCTCAAGAGAGAGGATGACATATATAGTAAGCATCATAATGCTTAAAGGAGTTGGGGAAAGGAAGTAAGATTTGAGATGGAATCTGAAAAATAAGTAGCTAACAGTAGACCAGCAGAATTAGGAAAGAATGTGCTAAGCAGAGACCATCATTTGCAAAAGTCCCTGAGGGCAGAAGGAGGAACTTGTGTAAACTGAAAGAAAACTTGGGGGTGCTAGAGCACAATCATGTGTGGGAATGTTGGCAGGATAATAGGATTAGAGAAATGGGTAAGACTACTTAATTTTTTGATACTCCATAAATGTAATGTATAGGTAAGTTTTATGGTAAAAATGTGTATCAATCCACACATCTCTTGATTGTTGAATAGAAAACTTAAGCGATTAGAAAGAAAAGTCAGACACTCTATAAATGATAGTTTTTTTGTTTGGCTGATAGGTTTTATTCGGTGTTTTATTCTCCTGAGTCCACCATAACAAAATACCACTGACTGGGGTGCTTAAATAAACAACAAAAATTTATTTTCTCACAGATCTAAGGGCTGGGAATCCAAGATCAAGGTGTTAGTATGTTTGGTTTGCCCTGCCGGCTTTTTCCCCTGTATCCTCACATGGCATTTTCTCTGTGCATACACATTTCTGGTGTCTCTTCCTCTTCTAGTAAGGACATCAGTCATATTTAATTAGGGCCCACCCATATTAACTGCATTGAACCATGATTACTTCTGTAAAAACTGTATCTCCAAATACAATCACATTCTAAGGTAACCAGAGTTAGGACTTCTACATAGGGATTTTAGGGGGACACAGCTAATCCATAACATTTTATTTGTTCAGCTTGTTAAATTGTAAGTTGTTTCTCTCTTTCACTCCAGGTTGGATAATCTTAAGCTCACTCTTTTCTCTGGAAGTGTTTTTAACCTGTAGCTCTCTTGCTTTACCACCTACCCCCATTTTATGCTCTGTATGCAGTTGTATATTCCTGTCTTCAAAGTATCTGCATTCTAGATGCTCTGAATTTATTTAACTCTGGATCATAAAAACGGATAAGCCCATGATATATGAGATATGTGTGTGTGTGTGTGTATAATACAAAAGAATTTTTTTTCTAGACTAAAGTTAGATTTAAACTACACATAGTTGTGAATAAAAGAAATAGATTAATCAAATAACAGACTCATGAACTAAGGATAATATTGGTAGAATACTGATAAAGTAATGGGCTAAGTAATATAATAGAAAAGATATTATTATCAACAGTTAGAAAACTATTGAAGCAAAGCAAAAAACTATTTGAATGATGCTAAGCTGAGAAAAACAATGTTCAAGAAACTATGGAAAATATACTATTCAATGGAAGTCTGTTGAAATGCAGAGATCCAGCTCATCCAGACATTTATTGCCACCATATATTCTAGGTGAAACTTAGGCATCCTTCCTTATTTGTGCATATTAGATATACTGAGTGTTCTGTATTGCATTATCTTATTTACTGTAAGCATTATTATGAGTTTTACATCTGGTTTGACCAGATCAAACAACTTGTCCAAAACCACTGCTAATGGCTCTAAAGCTGGGATTTCTTGATTCTTGATTCTAAAACGATGCTGCTCTCTGAGACTTTCTCTGATATACCAAGGGGAAAAATAGAGAGACAAGCCATCATACAGATGTTAAGTTGTAATGGTGAACCTCCGCAATGTGTACATTTGCCCAAGAGACTAGTTATGAAGAGTTATAAGAGATTCACTGAAATCAAAGGATAATATATTTGAAAATAGCTGATGAACGTTCACTTCTATCAAAACACACAAGCGTGGGCACAAACACACAGAACAATAAAGTTTCATGAGCAATTGGGTTTCATCATCCATCACTTGGAGTCAGACAAAAGCTGCTCTAGGAAGACTTGTTTAGGCAAACCTAGTATAGTATTAAATCCACCATCACAATGACAACTATATTTATAGGGTCTCAAATTGCAGCAACTTCAGACTCAGAAATCATACTTATGACCATTCTTTCAGATAAGTGGAAGACAATAAAACTGAAATGAAAATTGATGATTTGAACCATAAAATTTTTGCTTTCAGTTATATTGGCTGCATATAGCCAAACTCACAAATTCTGGTTCATTGTTAAAGTTCTTTAAATTGGAATGGACTCTTAGGAAAAGGTTTCATCAGTTATCATAGAAGAAAATATTTAAAATCGCAAAATGGAGATGCTGGCACATCCTGACATACCTAGTGCTAAAAGAGAAATACGGGTTCTATTTCCTCACCTGATATATAAAGTCAGATTCAGTACTACAGAAATATAAGTTGTTTTCAAATTGCTTTTTATATGCTGTTTTAAAATAGATAAAAATAACTTTAAATATCATTATACAGTATAAGTGTATAAATACACAAGTACATACTCATCACATAATTTTTTAAAAAGTAATATATAACAGAGTTTTAACAGAAATTGTCTTTTGAATATGATTTTTGTTCTAATCCTTTGGATTAAGAAAAGTTTTATGGAAGAGAAAAATGGAGAATAAATAGTTAATAAAAACATTTTCTCATTATTGTATTTGAAACATAATGCTTTCTAATTCAAGACCTGTAGGATCTAAAGATATAAAACATAAGTGTGATTGTAACTGTTTTATAAATGAAAGGAACTGGAGAAAGTCACAAATATGTGTGTTAGTTTCCCTTTTCTATATACCAAGTAACCTGGGTTTTATACCTGGTTATAGCAGTGAATACCTCCCCCCTGCCCTTCCCTTCTCTTCCCCCTGCCCTTTCCTTCCCCTCTCTTCCCTTTCCTTCCCTTTCCTTCCCTTTCTCTGTCTTACTTTCTCTCTTGGAGAGAGAGAGAGCGAGAGCAAGAGGAGCAGGGAGGGGCAGAGGGAGAAGGAGAGAGAGAATTTTAAACAGGCTCCATGCTCAGTGCAGAGCCTGACATGGGGCTCAATCTCACAACCCTGAGATCATGACTTGAGCCAAAATCAAGAGATGGATGCTTAAATGACTGAGCCACCAAGGCACCCCAGTAAATACGTTTCTATAACTTTTGTACTAAGCTGAAAGCTTAAAGGAGGGGTGATCTTTAGTAGGTCTGAGGGTGTAATGATTCCAAGACATGAGCCCAAGCTTGGGTGCCGGGATAATGTAAATTCCAAGACAGGGGCTATATCTATAATTTTGTTTTAGAGATTTTATTTATTTGAGAGAGGCATCATGAGTGGGGGGAGGGACATAGGGAAAGGGACAAGCAGACTCCCCGCTGAGCGTGGAGCCTGATGGGGTTCAATCCCAGGACCCTGAGATCATGACCTGAGCCAATGTCAGATGCTTAACTGACTAAGCACCCAGGCACCCTTGGGTGTTGCTAAGTTAGTCCCTTGCAGAAATCCCACGCAGCATATATTCATTTCTCTGTGAGAGTAAATAGAATTTATAACACAAGAACTTCTGCGCTATTTGCAAGATACAGAGAATTTTCCTTTCTCCTTTCAGAAATGACCTGGAAGTTTAATCTAGCAAAACACAGAAGCAACTCTACCAGGAGGAATATGGCAAGAATTAGGCAAACAATAGGATCTTGGAAGGAGGTGGTCACAAATAGACTATACCACTAGTTACTGGGCTTTGGTTGAACAAACTTCTCTAATACTGTATTTTGAAAACAGAGATCTGAAAAAATACCCCTGTTGTTATTTGTGACCTTGCTGGCTCATTATAGGAAGAAGAAAATAAAACAAGTTCTTCATAAAGGTAGGAGATACTCAGTCCTTGTTGAGGGTAGCTGATAAGTGTCCATAGTTATCATAGTTACATGTTGCTGGGTCTGTAGGGTTTTAAATGCATTTATGCACATTTTGATGCAACTGAATTTTTAAAAAAGACATGTACCATGCAACTGTTCTTAGTGAGCATTTATTTTGAAACAAAACGGGGGCAAGCAAGTCCATTTGTTTGGGGCTAAGATTTCATTTTAGATAGCTTGGTATTTAGAAAATCTAGCACTGTTTTGTTGTTGTTGTTGTTGTTGTTGTTTGTTTTATAAACTTGATTTTTTTTTAATTTAATTTCTTTTCAGTGTAACAGATTTCATTATTTATGAACCACACCCAGTGCTCCATGCAATACGTGCCCTCCATAATACCCACCACCAGGCTCCTCCAACCTCCTATGCCCCTCCCTTTCAAAACCCTCAGATTGTTTTTCAGAATCCATAGTCTCTCATGGTTCATCTCCTCCTCCAATTTCCCTCAACTCCCTTCTCCTCTCCATCTCCCCATGTCTTCCGTGTCATCTCTTATGCTTCACAAATAAGTGAAACCATATGATAATTGACTCTCTCTGCTTGACTTATTTCACTCAGCATAATCTCTTCCAGTCGCAGCCATGTTGATACAAAAGTTGGGTATTCATCCTTTCTGATGGAGGCATAATACTCCATAGTGTATATGGACCACATCTTTCTTATCTATTCATCCGTTGAAGGGCATCTTGATTCTTTCCCCACTTTGGTGACCGTGGCCATTGTTCATGCTATGAACATTGTTTAGAGTGATTCTATCAGTAGAGGGAGCCACAGATGAATCACTATTGAACAACCACAATTTCCCAAACCAGGGCACTCATAAACTCTTAAGAGTATGTTAATCCCAATAAATGAAGACTCAGGGTATAACTTAATGTGGCAGAATCCATGAGTCTAAACTGATACAGCATTCTGGGGCCCTAGCTAACATTTTCTCTTTGAGTCTAAAAAGTTATATTCTATGTTTGGGAGCATTCTCTTATGGCTAATAGAAACTTGTGTGTTCATGTGTGTGTGTGCATATATATAACTGATCTGATTCATTGTGCCTCCTTACCATGGAATAAGAGTGAAGTCTCAAAAATGTACCAAAGACTGAATGTGATTTGTACTCTATCTAGTTTCAAGGTCTTATTAATTGGAAATAAGTCTCTTTGCTAACTTGTCACTATTGGAATTTCTATGTCCAATGAGCCTTTTACTTTAACTGAAGCAAGAATGGCAATGGTCTCTGAGGGGAAGAGAAGGCTAATAATCACTGCCATTTTAAGACAATTTTAGCCAGATTTAAGTGAAAATACATTTGTTTATTATGTGGTTTCAAGCTGTGTTGTCTTTTATAGTCATATAATATTTAAACTTAAAAAGTAAAAGTCTTTTGTGTGTGGAGGGGGGAGAAGATGTTCATTATTATTTCCACAGAACACAGAAAATCCTTTCTTTCAGAATGATGTGACAAAACACAATGAATTTCACCAGCACATGGGATAAACTGAAATGTTACCCACTCACTAATTCTGATGTTAATATATTGTTTTTTCTTCCTTGCCTGTGTACTTCCTGCTGCTATGGTAATAAGCTTTAGGCCTGTTCAGGGACATTTTATTTCCTCAGACAAAATTTATAACTTTTATGTTAAGTGAAAAGAAAGATTTTTAGAAACTCAAAATTTTCAATTGTGTATTAACTTTTTAATCTTCATTATATACCAGCATAAGGACTTTAATAAAAATACTGGGGATGCCTGGGTGGTTCAGTCAGTTAAACATCTGCCTTTGCCAGGTCATGATCTCAGGCTCCTGGGCTCCCTGCTCAGTGGGGAGCCTGCTTCTCCTTCTCCCTCTCCCTATGCCCCTCCCCCCACATGTGTCCTCTGTCTCTCATATAAATAAATGAAGTCTTAAAAAAAAAAGAAAAATATTGACTGTTTTATGTCTTTAAAGTGAGTCTACATATTAGTACCTTGAATGTGGATAAATGGGAGTAACTGAAATTTATTTTTAAATATTTCAAAGAGAGCAACTTAGAGAAAAAAATGATAGCACGATAAAGGTATTATTAAATAAGACATTTGACAAAGTTTAGCTTTGGGAGAATATGGGCAATAAGTATAAGCCATCAATACTTATCTCATACTTCCTTTCCCGTCAAATTTCTATTTTAAAAACCACTGGATGTACAAATAGGGGGGAAAAAAAGCAGCTTGACAATAGGATTGGTGGTCAATGTCTACCCAAACAGAATTAAATGGTTAGAAATGGTAAAAAAGTGGAAAGACTTAAATTTAACCATCCAGAATCAAAAGCACAAAATCATCCTCACAAATACGTGGGAATATTATCAGCAGTCGAGTGAGAGCCACTGGGTCCCCAATAGCACCTCAAAATGCAGAGCTGCATTTTACTTTTTTTAACAGTACTGTGCTTGCTATTGTTTCCTCTTTTTCCCACTTCATCAGTTGTTTTTCTCTGTATGTTACTTTTGGCTGCATACAAGCACGCTTTAGTATCTTTGATCTTAAAAAAGAGAAAAAATCTTCCTTGACCATTCTCCACACATTTCTTTAGTTTGAGACTTGCATCTATCGCAGAATTCCCAAAGAACTATTTATATTAACTGTTTCTAAGTCTTTCCTGCCCATTCTGTCTTTACCAACTCCATCAGGCTTTTAAGAAATTGTTTTTGTCAAGCTTATTTATTTGCCCTCCACACTGAAAATCCAATGGTCATTTCTCATTCCCCATCTTACTCAACAGCTGTAGCATATGTCTTAGATGGCATCTTTACTCCTTGAAACATTGTCTTCACTCTCTGGAGTTTTTTTCATTTCATTTCTCTGATTCTCAGCCTCACAGCTCCAAGCTCTCCCAAATTCTGGTAACAACTCTCCCTCCTTCTTAGGCCTATGTGTAGTAACAACTCCTCAGCCATCATCAGAATCTTTCTGGCTTCTTTATCCCTGCCCAAACACCTAAAAATAGTCTTTCCATTAAACTCTTTTCAGTTAAACTCTTTGAGTTTAAACACATCTGTCTCCTGCTGGGACCCTGACTGATACATCAGAGAACAGGATAAACTTTCAAAAACCTGTAATTAAGTCATATCCTTAGGGAGAAAGCAGAAGGTTGTTCTCTTCATAAAACAACAGTATCGGGGGAAAAAATCAGAGCATTCAGATGAAAAATAAGAAAGAGGTCTTGAAGTGTTAAAATACAAAGTAAAGAAAATATCCCAAATGTTAGGACAAAAGATAAAGAGATGGAAATCGGTGAAAGAACCGTAAGAGACTAAGAGACCAGTACTGAAGTGTTATGCCACAAAGGGTCCATAGAGTACCCAGCAGAGGGAACGATAAAAGAAAAACATCATTTTTGTGAAGTTTCAGAAGACTAGTGGTAAAGAAAAGATCCTAAAAGCTTCCCCCAATGAAGGTATGTTATGAAAAAGGAAAAATAATCAGACCTCTGAAATGAAAAATAAGAGGTATTGAAAATGGAAAATAAAGACCCATATCTAAGATTTCAAATAAGTGCAGAAATATAAAGCACAAAAATTACCTCAGAAATCATGATAAAAGATATAAATGGTAAAAAGAGAGGAAATACGAGATTAATAGAACCAGTACCCTGCTACAGAGTGATGGGTCCATGCAGTGTCCAACACAGTGAAGGACAAAAGAAAAATACTAAGTACAACTTCATGAAATTTCAGAAGGGTAAAAATATAACATCCTAAAAGAGAAATTAAGATATCACATATAAAGAAATAAATATCTGAAGACTATTAGATTTTCAACAGCGGCACAGAATGCGAGAAATCACTGGAGTAATGCCTTCAAAATTCTGAGAGAAAATCATTTGTATTTTGTGTATAAGATTCTAAGCACAAATGTTAAAATCTGAGGGTAGAATAAAGATATATACAGATGTGGCAAGACTGTCACTTTCCCAGCATCCTTTGATTTCAAAAAGCTAACATACAAGATGCTCCAGCAAAAATGGGATAAAACAAGAAAGAAGAAATGAAAAATCCATAAATCATTTGACCAAACAAAGGAGAATAGCAAAGTGAAGTCTCATCGCTAAATCATATTGTAGCTCTGATGAAGCATTTTAAAAAAAGAAAAAAAAAATGACAGATGTATTGAAAACTGCAAATTAAAAAAAGGGAAATTATTTACTGAGGGGAAGATGGGAAGGGTGTAAAAAGAGGAAAGATAACTGACATGTATTTGTAAAAATTCAGCATGTGCCATTCATTGTAGTATTTTATTATTTGCTTGTTGCTTTTCAAAAATTCATACTTTGGGAGGAGCAGGCTGGATAGGCAAGGCTGATGCACAGGTATATCATCATGCATAACTGGATATCAGTGATAATTTTGGAAATGAATACATAAAAATAGTAATATGCATTTATTCTTTAGAAGTATGAAGGCAGAAATACAGAAGAAACTTCTAAAGATTTTAAAGTAATGTCTGGGGCACCTGGGTGGCTCAGTGGGTTAAGCCACTGCCTTCGGCTCGGGTCATGATCTCAGGGTCCTGGGATCGAGCCCCGCATCGGGCTCTCTGCTCAGCGGGGAGCCTGCTTCCTCCTCTCTCTCCACCTGCCTCTCTGCCTGCTTGTGATCTCTCTCTGTCAAATAAATAAATAAAATCTTTAAAAAAATACAAAATAAAAAATAAAAAAAATAAAAAAAATAAAGTAATGTCTTCTGAAATAAAGTTGCACTTGAAGAGGGGAAGAATATCTTTTTCTTCCTATTTAATTATCTTATGAAGTTTCTGATCACTTTGATATAAACAAATCAAATGCAAAAATGCATTAAATGGAATAGCAGGATGGACATAAAAGTAGGAATAATCTACATACACATGCAAGAAGAACCATATTGGTGAAGAAGAAAGGATTCTGGTTATTGACGTCAATAACTATTATATCTAAGTGTGGCATCTATGCTATCTGATAGCCTTGGCAGTGGTTGGAGTCACTTAGGACCGATAATGTGTTTGCCAATAAAATTATAGTTAAATTTGGGCACCTGAGTGGCTCAGTTGGTTGAGTGACTGCCTTGGGCTCAGGTCATGATCCCGGACTTCCAGGATTGAGTCCCGCATCGGGCTCCCAGCTCCTTGGGGAGTCTGCTTCTCCCTCTGACCTTCTCCTCTCTCATGCTCTCTCTCACTCATTCTCTCTCAAATAAATAAATAAAATCTTAAAAAAAAAGAAATTAAAAAAAATTATAGTTAAATTTATTTCAAACAAGAACATAGACCACGTATCTCCTAATACAGAAAGCACATTGCACACATGCACAGTCAGTCACACTGCTTCCCTGTACTTCCAATTCTGCTTTTCATGATGCACTGAAAAATAAAAAGCTTCATATTCAAAATACATCTTTGTAACTTCTCAGAGTTAGGGCATCACTGGCCATTTTTATTAGGACTAAACATCATCACAGTTTACTTTCTCTCTTGCCTAATACAGGATTATTCTTGGCAAGGACATCAGGCATGTTCTGCATGTGTCACACTGTTTTATGTATGGGTCTAAGGCTAATTTTGAGAATACAAAGTCTGTGCACATGCATTAAAAGAAAATGCTCCAGTTTACTGGGAGGAGCTCATATGCTCCATTATTTGAAACTGCAAACTATAAGATTTTTTTTTACTGGCCCATCTTGAAATCATGTTTATCCATTAATAAAAATCGCTAGTGATATTGCAAGTTTCTTCAAATCACAAGGCAGAAAGCTAGATATTTTTAATTGTACTTTAGTGTCTCATAAGGAAATACCCTCAAGTAAGCCTCAGGCAAACAATGAGCTGTTGACAGTTCCTGTGGAAAAACTTCATTTGATTATAGTAGTATTTTCTTTTTCCTAAATATTAAAATGAAGAAAGCTAAAGTTTCTAGGATTCATAGAAATGATCAAAGAGAGTTTTTCTTTCCTTTTCAATGTGTTAGTAAAAAACTGAGCTTAAAGCATAAAAGGCTACTTTCAGCAAAGCTGCTCACATGCTAATCCAAAAGAAGTTGATCTCCCCTTGGAAAGGATCCTGGAAAACTGAATTAGAGGCAGATTTTTTGGCCACCTTTGCACATGAGTTTCTTCAGCATAGTGGCAGAAATCAATGGTTTCTTTAAATAAAACACTCCAGGGACAGAAGAAATCAGAGCTTGGCTCAGTTCCTAGAATTTGTGTTTTTGCTTGTATGATCATGCCTTAGCAAGTACTTTCAAAGTCAAGCCTTTTTTTCTACATTTAAAATCAAAAGGAATAAGAACCTAAACTCAGATATAAAATTCTGATTCTTAAAGTATTCTCATCCTGGTGCTATCAAATCTTGATTCTCTGACTCTCATCTATGACAACCAAACCTGTGCCAAATTAACAAGTGCAGCAGTAAAGCACTCGACTTCTAGGCTTAATCAAATTATTTCATATTTGGTGCATATGGATACATTTCAGCATGGGTTCTCTCTAAGCTATTAGGCCTGTTTCTCCTTATATTAATTAATTCATTTATTCACATCCATCACTTCATTCATTCATTCATTCAGCAAAGCTTTATACAGCACTTAACACTCATCAATTACTATAGCTAACTGCTAAGGAATTTGAGATCTACTTTTTTTCTGTTTATGGTGACCTTTTTTGAGACATTAATAATATATCTTAGTAATGTCTTCTAAATTCTATCAAGATGCATAAGCGTATTTTGCAAGTCTTCCTAGCCCAAAATAGCTGCTACTAAGTAAAAGACAATGGTAGGTAAGAAAAAATATTAATGTTGATGATAAGATCATCATCATCATAGCTAACCTTTATTATATATGGTATTTATTTATTATAATGAACATTTACTGAATACTAAACTGTTTTACCCATTTTAGCTTTTTAAATATTCAATACACCAAATAAAAGCTTAGAAGTTCTAGGAGTTGCTCCACACTACAGAGTGATGATGATAGTAGTAGAACTCTGGCTGTCCAAATCAAGAACTCATGCTTTTCAAGACATTATATGTGGCCACAATAACAACAATGCTGACTACACAGCCTTGCTACTTCATGTTTCTGGACACTGTGGTATCACAATTAGAATGTAGCCCATTACTGTGAACATTTATATACATGTATTTAAAATTTTTAAATAGTAAATGTAAAAATAATTGCAAACATTAGCACTTTCTGCATGCAGAGCAGATGTAATACATTATATAACATGCACAACAATCCTCTGCAGTGGGTACCACTATCCTTAAACTTGACCAATAAGGGAGATAAGGTTCTCGGTTGCTCAGAAACAAACATGGAGTCTCACAATCAGTGGTAGTATTAGGATTTGCTTCTAAGTTACTTGTTTCCATAAACCTCCTCTAATTGGCAAGCTATATTTCTTTAACACCAAGAAAAGTGAAAATATCCATGTCTAATTAAAATAGGCTCAGATAACTTTTGTTGCCATTGAATTAAATTGTATTGACTAATGACAATTTTCACACAATTAAAATATAGTGGAGTTCATTAAAGTGGCTTTTTTAAGAATTTAGTTTTATCTTAACTATTATTTAAGGAAGATGAAAAATAATTCTAGTTTTCAATGCTAGCAAAAAATACATACTGACTTATAATTATCTGGCTAATAACAGTATTCCAATTTAATCATTTATTATGGAGTGGTGTTTTTCAAAATATTTTCCTATGATTATTTGGGTTCTGGAAGAGTGACTTAACCATTCCAGTGGAGACAGAGTAACCACAAGGCAGGCAAAATAGCCCCCCTTCCCACTGCTCCCAATCCAAGCCTCAAACAGAGAAGATCCACCTTAAATTACTTCATACCTTAGTTGTCCATATAAGATACTATTTATAAAAAGATTTCTATTGAGAGCAGGCTGAGATGACATCAGGTAGCAGGAGATCAGCTAGGTAGCTTATCAAACCATTCCAAACACCTACAAATCCAACAGGAGATCGAAGAGAAGAAGAGCAACAATTCTAGAAATAGAAAATGGACCACTTTCTGAAAGGTAGGACCAGCGGAGAAGTGAATCCAAAGAAACAGGAAGATAGACTGTGGAGGGATGGGCTGGCTCCCGGGAAGCAGCGGAGCAGCAGAGCACAAAATCAGGACTTTTAAAAGTCTGCTCCACTGGGGGACATCACTCCAGAGGCTAAACCGGGGTGAAGCCCATACGGGAACAGCGTGGCCTCAGGTCCCACGGGGTCACAGAAGGATTAGAGGGGTGTCTGAGTGTCGCAGAGCTCACAAGTTATTAGAGCAGGGAAGCCGGCTGCAGAGACAGAGCCGAGAAGTGAGCTCTCAACTTGGGGTTATCAAGAACTATAATCTGTGGCACAGGCCACTGCTCTGTGTGTGGGGTCCTCACAAGATCTGAGGAGACTCCCTAGAAGAGTTCAGGGATCTGCAGGTTTCAGAGACTACAGGCAGAGCCGTGTGCCAGAGATAGAGATGCTTGGTCACAGGCTGGATGAACTCGGAATGCAGCCAGAGGCCAGGGAGATGGGAGTGATTGAGCGCTTTTCTCTGAGGGCACACTAAGGAGTGGGGCCCCGAGCTCTCGGCTCCTCGAGGCCAGAGATTGGGAGGCTGTCATTTTCATTCCCATCCTCTGGAACTCTATGGAAAGTGTTCAGGGAACAAAAGCTCTCGAAAGCGAACCCAAGCAGATTACTTAGCCTGGCCCCTGTAAGGGAGGTGCAATTCTGCCTCTCGCAAAGACACTTGAGAATCACTACAACAGGCCCCTCTGCCAGAAGATCAACAAGAAATCCAACCAAGACCAAGTTCACTTACAAAGGAGAACAGTGGAATTCCAGAGGAGGAGAAAGCAAAGCATGGAATTCATGGCTTTCTCCCCATGATTCTTTAGTCTTGCAAAGTTAATTAATTTTTTATTTTATTTTTTTTCTCCTGCTAATTTTTTTAACTTTAACCCTTTTCTCTTTTAATGTTTTTTACCAGTTTATCTTAACAATACCTTTCATAAAAAAAAATCTTTTTTGAAACATCATTATTATAGTCATATTTTATCCTTCATTGTATCTAACTTTATTTTTTGTAAACATAGGGTTTTTCCTTCTTAAAAATTTTGGGTATAACTTCTTCTAATAGATCAAAATACACCCTAAATCTAGCACCAGGCTTGTTCTAGTCTCCAGCCCAAGCAAATTCTCTCCACTTTCTTTTTCTTTATTCTCCCAACCAACTTATCAACTCCTTTTTTAGAATTAAAAAAAATTTTTTTTCATCTTTATAGTCATATTCCATCCCTTTACTGTGTTTACACTTATATATGTTTTTCATTCTTTTAAAATTTTGGGAGGTAGTTTCTTCTAAGAGACCAAAATACTCCCAAAATTAAGTGGGTGACCCTGTTCTAGTCACCAGTCTAAAATATATATATGTGTGTGTATATATATATATATATATATATATATATTTAAATTCTTTTTTATATTTTTTCTTTATTGTTTTCTTTTTTTAATTTTCTTTTTTTCTGAACTTCTTTTTACCTCCATTTCTCCCCCCCACCCCATGATCTGGGGTCTTTTCTGATTTGGTTAAAGCACATTTTCCTGAGGTCTCTGCCACCCTTTTAGTATTTTATTTGCTCCTTCATATATTCTTATCTGGACAAAATGACAAGGTGGAAAAACTCACCACAAAAAAAAGAACAAGAGGCATTACCAATAGCTAGGGACCTAATCAATACGGACATTGGTAATATGTCAGATATAGAGTTCAGAATGACGATTCTCAAGGTTCTAGACGGGCTTGAAAAAGGCATGGAAGATATTAGAGAAACCCTCTCTGGAGAGATAAAAGCCCTTTCTGGAAAAATAAAAGAACTAAAATCTAACCAAGTTGAAATCAAAAAAGCTATTAATGAGGTGCAATAAAAAATGGAGGCTCTTACTGCTAGGATAAATGAGGCAGAAGAAAGAATTAGTGATATAGAAGACCAAAGACAGAGAAAAAAGAAGCTGAACAAAAGAGAGACAAGCAACTATTGAACCACGAGGGGAGAATTCGAGAGATAAGTGACACCATAAGACGAAACAACATTAGAATAATTGGGATTCCAGAAGAAGAAGAAAGAGAGAGGGGAGTAGAAGTTATATTAGAGAGAATTATTGTAGATAATTTCCCTAATATGGCAAAGGGAACAAGCATCAAAATCCAGGAGGTACAGAGAACCCCCCTCAACATCAATAAGAATAGGTCCACACCTCATCATCAAATAGTAAAATTTACCAGTCTTAGTGACAAAGAGAAAATCCTGAAAGCAGCCTGGGACAAGAAGTTTGTAACATACAATGGTAAAAATATTAGATTGGCAACAGACTTATCCACAGAGACCTGGCAGGCCAGAAAGAACTGGTATATTCAGAGCACTAAACAAGAAAAACATGCAGTTAAGAATACTATATCCAGCTAGGCTATCATTGAAAATAGAAGAACAGATAAAAAGCTTCCAGGACAAACAAAAACTAAAAGAATATGTGAACACCAAATCAGCCCTGTAGGAAATATCGAAAGGGGTCCTCTAAGGAAAGAGAGACCCTAAAAGTAGTAGATAAGAAAGGAACAAAGACAATATACATTAACAGTCACCTTACAGTCAATACAATGGCACTAAATTCATATCTCTCAATAATAACCCTGAATGTAAATGGGTGAAATGCCCCAATCAAAAGACATAGGGTATCAGAATGGATAAAAAACAAAACCCATCAATATGCTGCCTATAAGAAACTTATTTTAGACCTAAACACACCTCCAGATTTAAACTGAGGGGGTGGAAAAAAATTTACCATGCTAATGGACATCACAAGAAAGCTGGGGTGGCAATCCTTATATCAGATCAATTAGATTTTAAGCCAAAGACTATAATAAGAGATGAGGAAGGACACTATATCATCCTTAAAGGGTTTGTCCAACAAGAAGATCTAACAATTTTAAATATCTATGCCCCTAACGTGGGAACAGCCAACTATATAAACCAATTAATAACAAAATCAAAGAAACACATCAACAATAATACAATAATAGTAGGGGACTTTAACACTCCCCTCACTGAAATGGACAGATCATCTAAGCAAAAGATCAACAAGGAAATCAAGGCCTTAAATGACACACTGGACCAGATGGACATCACATA
>NW_019154112.1:16557934-16622220 GCF_002288905.1 Enhydra lutris kenyoni | reverse complement strand
CAAGGCCTTAAATGACACACTGGACCAGATGGACATCACATATATATGCAGAACATTTCATCCCAAAGCAACAGAATACACATTCTTCTCAAGTGCACATGGAACATTCTCCAGATTAGATCACATCCTGGGTCATAAATCAGGTCTCAACTGGTATCAAAAGATTGGGATCATTCCCTGAATATTTTCAGACAACAATGCTCTGAAGCTAGAACTCAATCACAAGAGGAAATTTAGAAAGAACCCAAATGCATGGAAACTAAACAGTATCCTTCTAAAGAATGAATGGGTCAACCAGGAAATTAAAGAAGATTTGAAAAAAATCATGGAAATAAATGATAATAAAAACACAACTGTTCAAAATCTGTAAGACACAGAGGAAAGTATATAGGGATACAAGCCTTTCTCAAGAAACAAGAAAGGTTGCAAATAAACATCCTAACCCTACAACTAAAGGAGCTGGAGAAAGAACAAAGAAAGCCTAAACCCAGCAGGAGAAGAGAAATCATAAAGATCAGAGCAGAAATCAATGAAATAGAAACCAAAAGAACAGCAGAACAGATCAATGAAACTAGGAGCTGGTTCTTTGAAAGAATTAATAAGATTGATAATCCCCTGGCCAGACTTATCAAAAAGAAAAGAAAAAGGACCCAAGTAAATAAAATCATGAATGAAAGAGGAGAGATCACAACCAACATCAAAGAAATACAAACAATTATAAGAACATATTATGAACAACTCTATGGCAACAAATTTGACAATCTGTAAGAAATGGATGCATTCCTAGAGACATATAAACTACCACAACTGAACCAGGAAGAAATAGAAAACCTGAACAGACCCATAACCAGTAAGGAGATTGAAACAGTCATCAAAAATCTCCAAACAAACAAAAGCCCAGGGCCAGACGGCTTCCCAGGGGAATTCTACCACACATTTAAAGAAGAATTAATTCCTATTCTCCTGAAACTGTTCCAAAAAATAGAAACGGAAGGAAAACTTCCAAACTCATTTTATGAGGCCAGCATCACTTTGATCCCAAAACCAGACAAGGATCCCATCAAAAAGAGGATTATAGACCAATATCCTTGATGAACACAGATGCGAAAATTCTCACCAAAATACTAGCCAGTAAGATCCAATAGTGCATTAAAAGGATTATTCACCATGACCAAGTGGGATTTATTCCAGGGCTGCAAGGTTGGTTCAACATCCACAAATCAATCAATGTGATACAACACATTAATAAAAGAAAGAACAAGAACCATATGATACTCTCAATAGATGCTAAAAAAGCATTTGACAAAATACAGCATCCCTTCCTGATCAAAACTCTTCAAAGTGTAGGGATAGAGGGCACATACCTCAATATTATCAAAGCCATCTATGAAAAACCCACCGCAAATATCATTCTCAATGGAGAAAAACTGAAAGCTTTTCCGCTAAGGTCAGGAGCACGGCAGGGATGTCCGTTATCACCACTGCTATTCAACACAGTACCAGAAGTCCTAGCGTCAGCAATAAGACAACAAAAAGAAATTAAAGGCATCCAAATTGGCAAAGAAGAAGTCAAACTATCACTTTTTGCAGATGATATGATACCATATGTGGAAAACCCAAAAGACTCTACTCCAAATCTGCTAGAACTTGTACAGGAATTCAGTAAAGTGTCAGGATACAAAATCAATGCACAGAAATCAGTTGCATTTCTTTACACCAACAGCAACACAGAAGAAAGAGAAATTAAGGAGTCGATCCCATTTACAACTGCACCCAAAACCATAAGATACCTAGGAATAAACCTAACCAAAGAGGCAAAGAATCTATACTCAGAAAACTATAAAGTACTCATGAAAGAAACTGAGGAAGACACAAAGAAATGGAAAAATGTTCCATGTTCATGGATTGGAAGAACAAATATTGTGAAAATGTCTATGCTGCCTAAAGCAATATACATATTTAATGCAATCCCTATCAAAATCCAATCCATTTTTTTCAAATAAATGGAACAAATAATCCTAAAATTTATATGGAACCAGAAAAAACCTCAAATAGCCAAGGGAATATTGAAAAAAAAAAAAAAGCCAAAGTTGGTGGCATCACAATTCCAGACTTCAAGCTCTATTACAAAGCTGTCATCATCAAGACAGCATGGTACTGGCACAAAAACAGACACATAGATCAATGGAACAGAATAGAAAGCCGAGAAATAGACCCTCAACTCTATGGCCAACTAATCTTCAACAAAGCAGGAAAGAATATCCAATGGAAAAAAGACAGCCTCTTCAACAAATTGTGTTGGGAAAATTGGACAGCCACATGCAGAAAAATGAAATTGGACCATTTCCTTACACCACACATGAAAACATCTCAAAATGGATGAAGGACCTCAATGTGAGAAAGGAAAGGAATCCATTGAAATCCTTGAGAAGAACACAGGCAGCAACCTCTTTGACCTCAGCTGTAGCAACTCCTTCTTAGGAACATCGCCAAAGGCAAGGGAAGCAAGGACAAAAACGAACTATTACGACTTCATCAAGATCCAAAGCTTTTGCACAGCAAAGGAAACAAAAGACAACTGACAGAATGGGAGAAGATATTTGCAAATGACATATCAGATAAAGGGCTAGTATCCAAAATCTATAAAGAGCTTAGCAAACTCAACACTCAAAGAACAAATAATCCAATCAAGAAATGGGCAGAACACATGAACAGACATTTCTGCAAAGAAGACATCCAGATGGCCAACAGACACATGAAAAAGTGCTCCACATTACTCGGCAGCAGGGAAATACAAATCAAAACCACAATGAGATACCACCTCACACCAGTCAGAATGGCTAAAATTAACAAGTCAGGAAATGACAGATGCTGGCGAGGATGTGGAGAAAGGGGAACCCTCCTACACTGTTGGTGGGAATGCAAGCTGGTGCAACCACTCTGGAAAACAGCATGGAGGTTCCTCAAAAAGTTGAAAATAGAGCTACCCTATGACCCAGCAATTGCATTACCAGGTATTTACCCAAAAGATACAAACAGTGATCTGAAGGGGCACGTGCACCTGAATGTTTATAGCAGCAATATCCACAATAGCCAAACTATGGAAAGAATCTAGATGTCCATCAACAGATGAATGGATAAAGAACATGTGGTATATATATACAATACTATGCAGCCCTCAAAAGAAATGAAATCTTGCCATTCGCGACAACGTGGATGGAACTAGAGGGTATTATGCTTAGTGAAATAAGTCAATCGGAGAAAGACAACTATCATATGATCTCCCTGATATGAGGAAGTGGAGATGCAATGTGGGTGGTTTGGGGGTTAGGAAAAGAATAAATGAAATAAGATGGGACTGGGAGGGAGACAAACCATAAGAGACTCTTAATGTCACAAAACAAACTGAGGGTGGCCGGGGGGTAGGAGGGTAGGGAGAGGGTGGTAGGGTTATGGACATTGGGGAGGGTATATGCTATGGTGAGTGCTGTGAAGTGTGTAAACCTGGCGATTCACAGACCTGTACCCCTGGGGCTAATAATAAATTATATGTTTATAAAAAATAAAAAATTATTAAAAGAAAAAAAAAGATCTCTATTGAGTTATATCTAGTCCAGTTCTTCGTAACTGAGTACACAATGAGCACATACTAAGGTGTGTGCTTTAAGATGCCTGAGGGTAGGGGTGCCTGGGTGGCTCAGTGGGTTAAAGCCTCTGCCTTCATCTCAGGTCATGATCCCAGGGTCCTGGGATCGAGCCCCGCATCGGGCTCTCTGCTCATCAGGGAGCCTGATTTCTTTCTTCTCTCTCTGCCTGCCTCTCTGCCTACCTGTGATCTCTGCCTGTCAAATAGATAAATAAAATCTTAAAAAATAATAATAATAAAGAAGCCTGAGGGTAACTGTTTGGAAATCATGTCTTATTTTCTAACAATCACCCTATGCTATCTCTCTTATAGGACAGAAAGCACTGAGATTCTTCACGCTTCTGAATCTAAAAATGTCCTGGCTTCTGGTTTCTGTTTGATCTAATGAGCATAACCAGGCAAACAGGTTTATCTCACATGAAACCTGTGTGATCTAATGACATCAGTGTACCTGATCACCAACAATGTCTGTGCCTTGGCACTGTGAAGTCACAGGGATAAAGGAAGAAACCCTCATCAATTGGAACTGATTTTCTGTTATCAGAATGAAGAACAGAAATGGAAATGAAGTTGTAGAAAATAAAATTTCAGGTCTCACACGCTTGTGTTGTTGGCTGAGATTTGCATATGCCACATTTGGAAAAGATGCCTGGTGGTGGTGGTTATTGTGGGAAAAGAAGAAAGTTTCACCAAATTCACGTTCCACCATCATATTCTCCAACTTGTGGTCCCAAGTTAGATTTATTTTGTGACTTGATTATGCAGCCCCTAAGGAAAGGTGAGGCATACAGTGTTAAGAATGATCCATGGACTGTGATTCAAACCCATGCCCACCAATTTCCCTGTTCCAAAAATAACTGGAGAAGTAATGTGAGGGTCCCAGGGTGTTACCTGAACAGGAAAAATGCAAGACTAATCAGAGCAGCCCAGACTGTGACTATTGTTTGAACCTTCTCTGCTGCTTCCATCCCAGTTCTTAAAAATCACATCCTGGCTAGTCCTTCTTAAGTCCTTCCTTCTAGGCTAATATATCATAAGTTGGCTATGGCTGGGGGGAAAGGCAAGTGGGGAAGTTATTTCTCATCAGTTTAATTATTTTAAAGACTCAGGCAGAAACATGCTGGTGTCATTTTTGCCTTATTTATTTTTTTTTTAAACTAGGATCATTCTTCTAGTCAGGTCATGCGGACAAGTAAAAATTTATCTTTGATACATGAAATATTTAGTAAGAATCCACTTTCTAAATCCTAAACATCATCAATGTGCTATTTACCCTGCAAAAGTTTTCAAAATACACAGCTATCAGTTGACTCTCTTCTTCTCTAAAACTAGGATTAAAAAAATAAAAATAAAAAAAAAATACTCATTCTTTGTAATGATAGTTTGGAAACTGATTAGAGTTTAGTGAGGGAGTGTGTGTGGAGGTGTGGCGGCAGGGAGTTGTGTGTAGATAAATGGTTCTCAGTGGGGATGTGTGATTTTGCTTCTCCTGCCCCCTGGAAACATTCAACAATTTCTAGAGACATTTTGGTCCTCACAATTGAGGGGATGGATAGAAGCCAAAAACGCTTTCCAACATCCTACAATGCACAGGACAGCATTTCACAACAAATAATTATCCAGCCCAAAATGTCAATAGTGCTGAGATTTAGAAATGTAGGTATAGATACAGATTTTTCCGAACAAGAGAGTAAATGGGGTGCCCCTTGAAAAGGAAGACTTCATGTTACCTAAAATAATTTCTTTGCTTTGGGAACATTCACTCAAATAGTTTCATTCAGTTAGACAAATATAGCAGGGGACAGACATGCCATACTGACAGAGGTTTGGATAAGCCAAGAGCCTCTACCTCGCAGTGCACAGATAACATCTATTATTTGTCTGGTAGCAAGAAATAGGGGTGGTGGTAGATGGATCATATTGCTGTTCTTCATTGGATGAAGAAGAAAATACTGATCTCCTTTATCTCTTATGGCCTCACAGTACCTGGTCTTCTATAAGGGTTGGGAAGCCTTAAGGAGGAAATACTACACTTTCTGCTTTGAAGGCTGATTGAGGGCAAAATATTTTCTTAGCATTGTTTTTGACTCCCACATTGCTTTTTATCTAAAAAAAAAAAAAATGTCTCTGGAACTACTCCTCACATGATTATTATCATCACATTAGGGTAATGGAAACTTATTAATAATTTTTTTCTTAATTGTTCTTACAACAAAGGAGCAAGAAGTTAATTATTATGAACATAATATCTACATTCACCTTATGTTAGTATTTGGTTTAATATTCCTGTCACCTCACAAGTAAATCTGAGAGTACCCATTACTTTTATTTGTAGAGCAGATTTTTCCTCCAGAATAGTGATGTGCATAATAAATAGTTCATTTTATAATTGGATAGAATAGATAACATTTTATAATTGCCTTCTAAAATATAAGATTTTGTCACTAAAACTATAGGCATATAAAGTGTTTCTTTTAATTCTTTTTTTTTTTTTTTTGATAATCTGATTCTGATAACATCAAATGCCTGTTTTGGAAATAACTTTACTCATTTCTTCATCAATCAATCAATCATTCAATAAACATTTATTGACTGTTCTGCATAGCAATTTGTTAGGTTCTGAGAATATGTAAATTAATAAGCGAAGTTCCCATTCTCAAGTGCTCAGCTTTTAATTTTAGAATATTTTCCCTCCATGAATTAATCATTATTGATATGAAGGCCAACTAGAGAGGAAGCTGATCCAATTGTATAACCACTTTCATTTCAAGTAGGTTGTCACATGCAATACGTATCAACTTGAAGCCACCAAATCAAGATCATTAAGTGATTTCATTCTCTAGTTGTAAAATCAATGTCCATTCCAAATTCAGACAGCTAAACATTTTAACTATAAGTTTATGGTTTATGGTGTATATGTGTGTATACAATATTTCTAAATAGTCTTAAGAACTGGCAGAAATGTGGGAGGTAGTATTTCCTAACATAACAGAATTGGCATGCCTTTTGGGGTGATATGATAATCCCAAGAGAGGGACTGACTCTCTTAATAGATATGCTAAGAAATCAAGCTCTCTAAAGCCACCAGTGAGATCAATAATGACAAGCTTTGTGTAGTTCTGAATGGGTTCTGTTACTTGAGTTACTTTCAAATATACTTACATAGACATAATTACTTTTGATTATTTTAAGTGCTATAATTCTATGGAAGAAATGTTTATTTTAGTATTTGGACTTCTATTCTATATTCTTTTTAAATGCCAACCTAAAATTTTTTAGCCATTTGAATAAAATTAAGTTCCTATTTTAGTGAGAGAGTTCTTCAACAATTAACACACACTTCAATATAAAATACTGCAATAAAGTTTGACTCAAAGTTAAGACAAGTTAATGATTTCATGTATTTAAATAACCATGGGGTGCCTGGGTGGCACAGTTGGTTAGGTCTCTGCATTTGGCTCAAGTCGGGATCTCAGGGTCCTGGGATCATCCCCATATCAAACTCCCTGTTCCGTAGGAGTCTGCTTCTCCCTCTGGTACTCCCCCTGCTAGTGCTCCTGCTCTCTCTCTTTCAAATAAATAAATAAAATCTTAAGAAATAAAACAAAAACAAAAACCGCAGTGGGTACCTGGGTGACTCAGCTGGTTAAGCATTTGACTTCTGGTTTCATCTCAGGTCATGATCTCAGGGTCCTGAGATGGAGCCCTGTGTAAGGCTCCCTGCTCAGTGGGGAGTCTGCTTGAGATTCTCTCTCTCCCTGTCTCCCTCTGCCCCTCCCCACTCTCTAAAATAAAAATAAATAAATTTTAAAAATAAAAATAAAAAAAATAACCACAGTAATAATAACTCAGCTAAATCACATCTGTTTCTATATTTTTGCAATTCCAACCTAAATCAAATATGCACACAGATACAAACACATCCAACAAACTTCAAAGGTATTTGTTATAAAGCTTAAAAAAAGAAAAGTTTTAGGATATTTGGAGAAAAATAATATTTAAAATATTGATGATATAAGTATTGACATTTTACTATTTAATGTATATATTATTTATGTGTCATATACACCTATAATGTATCAGACAGTTATCCAGACTAGGGTAAACATACAAACAAAGTCACATTAACTCTAGAGAAAAAATTGAGGAGTGGATCAAGGTAGCTATAAAGCCTGGAGATCCTACCCAGCTAGGAATTCTGATTTCTGTGGCAGCTCCAAAAGACTTCTACTTTATCTCACTATAAACCCAGCTTCTTCCTAAGACAACAGATATGGCTCAATCTACAAATTCTTTCCTTTCCTTAGTAATTTTCTCTGCTTTTCAATGAATGGCAACCTTTGAGATCTGAAATCAAGTTTCATTCCTGCCTTTCATTCCTTATTTAATGGTTATGTATTAATTGACTACATATGGTCCAGTTACTATCCTAGGTATCAGGGAGATATTCAATAGAGAATAAGACAGACAAGTCCCTAAACTTACAAAGCTTACACTCTAATTAGGGATACAGAAAATCAATGTGTAAAACAACTATACAATAAAAATGGGTGCTATGGAAGATAATATCTGATTAGAAGAGCTTTAGATAGTTTAGAAGGGTTTACTTAAAGAGATGACTATTAATCTGTAACTTGAGTAATGAGAAGGACACATGGAAAAGACAACATGAGGACAGGAGAGAAAGAAAACACCAAGGAGGAGGATACAGTATTCCAGTTGGAAGGAACAGTAAGATTAAAGGCCATAAGGTAGAAAAGCTTTTTAGAGAGCTCCAGGAGTGATAACGCATCAAACAGAATGTAGCATCAACAGGAAAGGAAGACAAGTGTTAGGTAAGGTAGAGGAAAATAGGCAAGAGCCCAAATGTGCAAGGTCACTGTTTACTGGCAGTGGCAAGGAATCTGTATTTTATTTACTCTCAGAGTAAAGGTGAGCCACTGAAGAACCTTTAAATATAAAGATGACTTGATGCAATACCCTTTAAATCACCCTGATCAAAGTATAAGTAATATTTAGAACCAAGCAAAGGAGAACTGCAATAGTCCAGATAAAAAATGATGGAGATTTGGACCAGGGTAGTTTCACAGGATACAGACAGAAATGGTGGATGGAAGATGAAATTTTGGGGAGGATTTTCTGACAGGGTTTGGCGGTAAAGAATAAAGGAATGGGAGGGGTCAACAATGACTCTCTGTACATAGGTAGATGACAGTTAATAGCTGAGATAGGAGAGACAATGGGGAGAGGTGTGTGGGAAAGGGGCATTGATAGGTGGGCTGGTAGTGGTAGGGGACTAGAAATTTTATTTTAGACATGTTAAGTTTAAAATATGGATGAGGCTTAAAAGAGATAATAGGTGGGTTTGGATATGTGAGTGTGGAATTCTTAGACTCTGAAAAACAATCTGAGTGTTTTGAAGGGGTGGGGGTGGGAGGTTGGGGGAGCCAGGTGGTGGGTATTATGGAGGGCACGTATTGAATGGAGCACTGGGTGTGGTGCATAAACAATGAATTCTGTTACGCTGAAAATAAATAAATAAATAAATAAATAAATAAAAATATTTAAAAAAAAAAAGAAATGCTCAAAAATAAAATCAAAAAAGTTCTTAAAAAAAAAAAAAAAGAAAGGTCTAAGCTGGGACAGGTCTAAGATGAGTAAGAAAAACTGGCTATTGATATAGGAGGAATATGAAAAATTTACTCTTTTCAAAGCAGAAAGGGAAAAAGATTTCAAGAAGACAGAGCACTTTCACTGAAATGCTTAGTGTAATGAAGACAGGAAAGTCTACTGGCTTTTTCAACATGATGGTCATATGGGGTGACCATTGTCTTGCTTTGCATGGATTGTACCTCTCTATACATGTTGTCCTGGAGTAATGAAATAAGACTACTACTTGCATGATAAAACTCCCTAATTAAGGTGAGATTAATAAAAGCTGTGCTGGTCATGGAACCATGAAAGCTAGATGGGATTGGATTGAAGAGTAAATGGCAGGTAACAAAACTGAAATCCCATGTACAGCAAACTTTGAGATGTTTGGCTCTGAAAAGTAGCAGAATAAAAGTAGTATAAGATCCAGAATGGTGTTGTGTTGCAACAAAGGTATCCTAAAGCGTGCTTTTATAGAGGGGGTAATGGTTCAGTAGAGTGAGAAAGATGAATAATCTAAGAAAGAAAGGTAGGAGAGAAAGGTACAAATGGACTATATGACTCTGGACAGAAGTTAGTCAAGCCCTCCAGGTACTAAGAGGGATACACTATTCCTCTTGAACTCTTTCCTTCTGACTTGGGGCATAAAATTTCCCTACTTCCCCTATTACCATGCCTTGGCTACCCACAGTTGAATGGAAGTCTCCAGCTATGCATTAAGTCTGGCCTTTCTAGGATTTACTTATTTTGGTTTTGACAATTAGAGAATGCTATCACTAATTTGTTCTAACTTGATCAATTATATAAGAAATCATTTCAGACTTCATCATTGTGTTGCTTCAAATATTTTATTAAAATATTGCAAAAGTCTAATCTTTTTCTTAAAAAAAACAAACTTTTTAGCTTAAATTTGGGAAAATGAATTTTGCATAGTTTTTCTTCACAGAAGCATAATAATTAATCATTAATGATCTGTTCCCATGGAAATATACACATGGAACAGGATTATCAAGGAATTAACACTTCAATGGTCTCTAGAACTTTTCTACTATTCAATCTATGGATGCAGCTTTAATGTATTCATTTCTAATGACATGTGGTGATCAATGAAGTTTTAACAATTAAAGGAACGTTCAAAGTCATAAAGAGAGAAAGCGAAAGCTGCAGATAACTGACAACTTTAGAGAATGCCAACTTGGGGAGAGATTTCATGTGTACAGTTGAAATGATACACATACCACATCATGTCATGTGGATTCCAGTAAATGAATTGTAAAGATCCTTTTGGAAGTATGCCACACTTTCCAATTAGAACGCTTTGAAACTTAACTTTGCTACTATTGTATCGATTTAACTTGAAGCTTGCTATCTTTTAATATTTTCTGGTTATAAAAAAGACCAAACTAGGAAAGATATTTGGCTATCCTTTCTGAGAAAGTTTGAGGTCAAGAACAAAGACCAGAAACAACAACACAGAAGAATGTTACATATTTTAAAACTAACAATACACAACTTAAAAAAGTAAATATATACACTTGGCTTTTGATTCTGAATTCACTCCAATGAACATACAATAAGAATCTACATTAAAGCAATGCATTAGTTATGCTTTGGAATCCCCTTCTACAAAATCACTTTCCATTAACAGAACTTTAGAAATAATTCCTTTTTTTTTTAAACATTTTTTTAAAAAATTTTTATTTATTTGATAGAGATCACAAGTAGACGGAGAGGCAGGCAGAGAGAGAGGGGGAAGAAGGCTCCCCGCCGAGCAGAGAGCCCGAAGTGGGGCTTGATCCCAGGACCCTGGGATCATGACCTGAGCCGAAGGCAGAGGCTTTAACCCACTGAGCCACCCAGGTGCCCCTAGAAATAATTCTTAATAAAATAAGTCATTTTCAAATTATGAAAGGATTCTAAAAACATTTTTGAGAGTTGAATTTAGTACTAATGTTCAGAAATAATGATAATAGTAATATTTTAAATGTTTCTCAAAAGGGAGTTCACCTCCCACCATACAAATGATTCTCAACATGTGACTTTTCTGACATTTTGATTCGAAAAGTTAATTATACTGTTGTGGGAAAGACTGAGAGAGAGAGAGAGGGAGGGAGGGAGGGAAGGAAATGTGAAGATTTAGAATATCATATATTTAGTATTTCAAAATACATTAAAATGAATCATAATACTTCAAATTCCTAAGAATTAAAATTTATCATTCAACCACTGTCTTCAATATTGGAAGTTTCTCTTCATAAAATAACACCGATATTTATTTATTTTTACATTTACATTTAAATGTTTAACAGGAGGATTTTGCAAAATCATGACTGGTATAACCTTGTTTTATCTATTTTGGCAAGACTTTTCTTTAGTCTCTATTTTCTCAACTGTAATACTAAAATTAAGAATTATCCACTTTCAGCTTGTTTTCAGTATGTTTATATTAGTATAGGAGACAGAGTTCTCCTTTTGGCAAAGATAAGAAGAAAATGAAGAAGCCAGACAGATAGGATGTGAGTCAAGCTATGTATTAAGCAGTAGAAAGATTCAAGTACTCAGAATTTTTAACTCAAAGGCATCTATATCAGAGTCTCCCTCCTATCAGGGGAGAGCACAAACTGACATCTAAAACAAGGCAGATTTCAGCTCAAATTAAAGAATGTGGATAATCAACCATTTACCTGTTAAAATCTGCATTATGCTACTCTTTGTTTCCATACATAGTTGGGGCTCTGCAGGATATGCATTAGGATGCCTCAGAAGTTGTCACTCAATTATCATGATTCCAGCCATTGCTTCTTACTTTCCAAGAACATGTGTTTGGCAGAAAGAAGCCACATCTACTTTATGATCTTGTCTATTTCTAGCCTATGATATTATCTTGTTTAAAAAAGTATTCATAAAGTTATTTTGAAATTACTTTTTTATAAAATGGAATGATTCAGGCTTCTGTTTTTGCACACTTTGAATTTTTATATCCTGGATGTGTGGTAAAATATCTAGATATAATAATTCCCCCATAAATACACATGCATGTAGCTGCTATATGCTATTTATAGTAATTTCTGCACTTCCTACTGATGACCCCACCTAAAATATCTCCCAAAGGTTCAGGTGACCCCCAGGCTGAGCATCAGCTGCACAGTTTCAGCTTTAATTTCCACATAGTCATGACTACTGCCTTATTTAAGGAAAAAACAACAAAAACTCTGATGTTTAATGCATATATAAAGTACAACTAAAACTAGCTCTGTATTCCTCTGCTTTAACTAACAGTATGAATAATAGCAGTAAAATTTTTCTGAGATTAATTTCAGTAATTTTGTTTTCAGATGTTCAAGTATAATGATGGGAAATATCCTACTTTTAAGAGTATAATTATTTTAACTTGTGTTGTTTAAATAGTTTCTAAAAGGTAACTGGTACTAAATTTATGGAAGTATTTGTATAAATTGGGTTAAAACCTGTAACTTTAAAAATGGCCTAATTCCTAATTGGATTAACTGGTCTTTGTAGATTATACTTTAAAATTCTCTTTTCCAAAGTTAAATGATAAAATTTCACTCTTAGTCACTATATTTTGCATTGAATGAATATATGCCATTAGGAATAAGAAAGGTAAGATTATGTTAGACAGACTTTTTTGCTGTGTCTATAAATATAGTTTTAGAATAGAAATCAATTGTACATTCTTATTTTGTTCAAGCTGAAGTAAAATCATTATTCCATTGGCCTGTTTTTCTTGACACTACTGATGGTGGTTAATGAAAAGATTAATGAAATAATGTACACATTTCATTAGAGAAAAAAATGTTTATTTTTTGGAAAGTGGTTAAATGGTTTCTTTCTTTCCTTTTGGACCTCACTGATTTTCCAGCAGTCTGTACCAATGTAATGCTGCTCTGGCTGACACATGTCAAATCCTTGGCATTATTACTATCTTCAAAAGGAGTGCAAAACTCTGATGCTTACTGTGGTAACAATGTTTTAATTGTTCTGGTGTGTGTGTATGTGTGTGTGTGTGTCTCTTTGTTTATATACATACACACATGCACGTATATACATATATGCTATTTCTTTAGTACTGTTCTATGTTTTCAATGCACAGTCTGTTGCACTTTTGTATTTTCTACCAAACAGATTAAAAACTTCAAGGTTTATAGTGTGAAGATGAAATTATTTATCATTCATAGGCATTGTACACTCACACCTTAGGTAAGAAAGTTATCTGTTGGGATAATTTCAGTCATAGAAACAGTGGAATGAAGCAATTATTTACAACATGTAATTTGATAGCATATGCATTTTCAGGCAAGTTATAGTTATTGAATAAACAGTACATATACATATAAAACATATATTAATTTCTATTTTCTTCTTATAAGCAGTCCAGTGATGCGCTTAGAGACAAGATAAAAGAAACAGAAATACCATGGTTCAAATTAAACTATTAAGTGATACAAACTTTATTTACTGATTGTCCGGTAAACTGTTATCTTACTTTCTCTTGTAGAAATAGTTCTCATCTTGTCTATTATACATTGTTGTAGTTAATTTCTTCCTAGATACAAAGTTAGAAAAACTTCTGCTGTTCACTTTGTCATCAGGTGTATTCACATGAGTGAGTTCTAGCCAACAGAAAGTCAACAGAAGTGAGACACGCTACTTCTAGGCCTGTTTCCATTACACCATCTGCCCATTTTCTGTCATGTTAACTGGAGGAGACTCAGGTATTCAGCCAAAAGCAAACATCACACAAACTAACACAACTTGAACAAGGTTGAATAAATTAACTCCTCAAAGATGTGGTTGGGGGTAGGAAAGCCACATGGGACAGTACTGTATGCCAGGACCACAATATAGTTACTCTGATACCACATCTATATCTAAAGGTTACCAGGAAGAAAAGAGTTATCAGAACTTAGAAGAGAAGGTCATCTATCAAGAGCTGAGACCTTCACTAGAGAGAATGAAATAGCCCCTGGGACACCACACAAGGCCAAGGGAATATATAACCTGACATTAATTGCTAGCTTTTCAAATTACCTGCCTGTGTTCCCCATTGGCTGAACCCTACAGGAAGTTGGAGAACAAGGGAGCTTGTATTTGTTGGCTGGACCTGCCTCAACAAAGATGTACAAACCAGGTGGCTAAAATAAATGAAATGTATTGTTTAACAATTTTGCAGTCTTAAAGTCCAAAATCAAAATTGTCAGCAGGGATGGTTCTTTTTGAGAGCTGTGAAGGAAGGCTCTGTTCCAGGTCTCTCTCCTTGTCTTGTAGAGAGTGGCCTGCTTGTATTTTTACATTGTCTTCCTTCTGTATGTCTTTCTCTCTGTGTATCCTAATTTCCCCTTTTCATGAGGATACTGGTCATAATGGATTATGGCCTTATCTAATGACCTCAGTTTAACTTCATTACCTCTTTAAAAGACTCTATCTCCAAATAAGGCCACAATCTGAGATTCTGGAAATTATAACATCAAAATATAAAATCTGTAAGAACACAATTCAAACCATTACAGAATCCATAATGTAATTCACTCAGGTCAATTTGAAGGACTGGAGAAGAGAGGAAGGAACTAGAGTGGATCTGGAGAGGTGCAGAAACTTATAATTCATTGTATACTGTAGCTTACCATGTAAGCTTTTTCTGTATTCAGAAAAGCAAATATTTCTTTGATCATATTATCTGCTTTCTTTACTTAAAAATTCTCCAGTCAGTCTCCATTGCATATGATGTAGTTCACAGTTCTTACTGTGGCATTTGATGACCTATACAATCTGACTGCCATTGCATTTGCAGAACGTATCCTCACTCTTTCCTACCTAAATGGTTTCAAATATACATTATTTCTTCCTTTCCTCCTTTGATACTATAACTTACTTAAGGAGTATCCTATCATCATCTAAGGAAAAACAATGTTAGTATGGTGGAGGCTTTGTATCCAGTTGAAAAAATGTTTGTTAATGTGTGGGTTTCACTCCACATGTCAGTTTTCTGAAGTCTCATTCACTATTCTTAAATTCACTATGCTCTTTTTCAAAACTCACTATGGCTATATATGTTCACATGGCTAAACATAAACAATAGCTGGTAAATAATTCAAGAGTAACCTAAGATGTTTTCATCTGTTCTGTTTTATTTAGATCTGTACAACTCTCAATATAGGAGCTGCCTTCCCTGAAATCAAAGTGCCAAACCAACAAATTCTCCATGAGACAGCTCCAGACAGCTCCAGGAGGACCGGTAGAGTTTATGCAATTTACTTACAAATCAGGATGTACACTTAGAGTGTAAGACTAAGACAGGAAATGAAGAATTCTGTTGTTTTTTAAAGGCAGGGATGTATTCTTAATTGGTAAGCATGTAAAAAAAAAAAAAAAAAAAAAACAAAAAAACTTTGAAGGCAGGTCAGAAGAACCTAATTATTTCTGTCTTTGAATTCTAAATTCTACCTCTCTCCAAGAATGAAGGTATATATTAAGTAGGACTTTCAAAAGCTAAAAAAGAAAATCCCACATTATATGTATTAAATACAAGTTCTATTGTTATAACACTATATTAATATAAACTATCATGATATATAATGATATGATCATGTAATATATGCAATGATGTTTATAAGTAACATATGGTATCTAACATAATTAATATAAAACACATCCATAATTATGATAAATATACCAACAGACATGGATAAAATACAACAACACACTCTCAGATTTGGGTTCACCAGTTTGCACCACTATTTCAGGTTCTCTCAACACCTCATGCTTGAAAACATCTGTGGTATTCAAGAGTGGAGTAACAAATGTATACCTGTGTGTTTTTCCTCTTGATATACTACATCCTGTTCATCAGCCTAATATCGCTACCTGGTCCCGTTTTCACTTTCCTTTCTTTAATTAAAAGATGAGCAACAGCTGTAGCTAATCTCTCACTCAAATAGTTTCTAGTATACGTGCTTCTTTGAATCTTTATTATGTCAGTGTATATTTCACTTGATTTAAGCATTTTTATTTTCCTTCTTGCTTGGGGTAAGCAATCACACATTTATTTTTTAAAAGGGGCATGCTGCTCTGCAGAACATCTTGTCTTTCCTTATTCTAAAAAATAATGAGCTCAGTTACTTTTTCATGGAGGGTATTTGTTTCACTCTTTCTGAGAGCACTTCATCATGGGCTGAATGCAACCTTGCTATTCTTTTTCTTACAGTTCCATGACTGCATGTGAGGAAAGATGCTTTTCCTACATTCACTTTTAAGGGTAATGTCATTTAACAGAAATGAGATAAAAGAGTAGAGAACTGGGAGTGTAATGTGTGCATACCATTTATCTTTATTTTAAGGAGTATGTTAATGGTCAAAGAAATTATGGTGACAGCATTCTTGAATTGAGTTAAAATTAAAGATATGCTTTTCCTTTTTACCTCTAGGGGTATATTTTAAAAGTATAAAAAATAAAATTAATGGAACCCCACTGTTCTTTTTTTTTTAAGATTTTATTTATTTGACAGAGAGAGACAATGAGAAAGAAAACATAAGCAAGAAGGGTGGTGGAAGAGGGAGAAGCTGGCTCCCCACAGAGCAGGGAGCCCTACATGGGGCTCGATCCCAGGACCATGGGATCATGACCTGAACCGAAGGCAGATGCTTAATGACTGAGCCACCCAGGCACCCCACCATTCTTGTTCTTTATAGATAATAATCACACATGAAAGCATATTCATATTATTTCCCAATACTTCAAATAAATCAAAAACTTGTAAAGAAATATTTCTGAATTTAGAGAATTTAGACCAGATACAGACAATCAACTACTTTTTGGTAAAAATTACAAGCCACAAACTGTATGCAAATTGCAAAAAAATGTCAGATAACATAAAAGAAAGTGATTTTTTAGTTGTTAAAGATCCTTAAAGTAACCTGTGATGAGGCTAGTGAAAAACAGGTATTCTTGGAATATTTAAATGTTTTACATTTAATGTTTTCTTTAAGAAGATTGTATGTAGTATGTTGTCACTATTAAAACACAGATTGGATATATTATAACAGAAAAAAATGATCATGTCAGGAGGCAGACTGTGGTTCTAATCTTGCCTTCTGTTAAAAAGAGAACCGCAGGCTCCAAATGGGGTCATTTAGGCCAAGTCAACAGAGCAAGAGTTAATACTTAACCTAACTGCAGTTTTAACCCCCTAGGAGTGTAACATTTGACCAGTCAACATGGAATTTCCTGCTCAATTCTAGGAAATTTACTGATAGACCTTTTCTATTCTCCTTTGGAGGATAACATTGCCTAAAAAATGTATTCCTTGCTAATAAATCCCCTTATTTATTTATTTATTTATTTAAAGATTTTATTTATTTATTTGACAGACAGAGATCACAAGTAGGCAAAGAGGCAGGCAGAGAGAGAGAGGAGGAAGCAGGCTCCCCACCGAGCAGAGAGCCCGACTCAGGGCTCTATCCCAGGGCTTTGGGATCATGACCTGAGCCGAAGGCAGAGGCTTTAACCCACAGAGCCACCCAGGTGCCCCTAAATTCCCTTTTTTAATGCCCTTGCTCTGCCTTGAAAACCCCTTCTTTTGTTTAGCTCAGCAAAAAATCCCTCTACTTGCTAGATGGGATGCTCCCCTATTCAAAATTTATTAAGGACAATCAGATCTTCAGATTTACTCAGCTGAATTTTTTTAAACATTTCCTACTGACTAACAGTGTGATCTTAAGGAAGATGTCTACCTTTTTTTTTTTTAAGATTTTATTTATTTGACAGAGATCACAAGTAGGCAGAGAGGCAGACAGAGAGAGAGGAAGGAAAGCAGGGCTCCCTGCTGAGCAGAGAGCCCAATGTGGGGCTCAATCCCAAGATCCTGGGATCATGACCTGAGCTGAAGGCAGAGGCTTTAACCCTGGGATCATGACCTGAGCCAAAGGCAGAGGCTTTAACCCCCTGAGCCAACCGGGTGCCCCAGAAGTTGTCTACCTTCTTGAACCTTAGCTTTCAAATGTGCAAAATGAGTGTTATGGACTGAATTATGTCCCCTGCAACTTCATATGTTGACGTCCTAACCCCCAAAGCTTAAGAATGTGACTATATTTGAAGACGGGTCTCTAAAGAGGTAGTAAGTTAAAACGAGATCATTAGGTTGGGCTATAATCCAACACGACTGATAAAAGAAGAAGAAATTAGGGCACAGATTCACACAAAAGAATATGATGTAAAGACACAGGGAGAAGACAACCATCTCCATTGGAAGGAGAGAGGTCTCTAAAGAATCAATCCTGCAGATACATTGACCTCACACTTCCAGGTTGCAGAATTGTGAGAAAATAAATTTCTGTTGTTTAAGCAACCCCATCTATGGTACTTGTTATGGCAGCTTGACCAAATAAATATAATGGGCTTTGTGAATCTTACTATAATTATATACAGTTACCTGTTTATAAAGCATCTGGCACAGGGTAGTTGCTTAATGTGTGTTAATTAATATTGTTCTTACTGCTGATAGTCTTTTATTGGGCAGGTCATTTATAATTCCTATCTTTATCTTATCTTAAATATACAGGAGTTCTTTTAGGGTTAAGAGATCAGATTATATTATGTTTCTATAGCATGGGTCATAGGATTTATGCCTTAGAACTTATTCATAAGTTTGGTATAAGAGCAGCCTTAGAATTGTCCCATTTTTTTTTAAACTATGTCCTTTTCTGTATTTAATCTATATCTCAGTTTTGCATCTGGGAGATGTAGAAATATTCAGAATTGTTCTTAACAATAAATAAATTCATATAGGTAATAAAATTACTACCTGACGCATAATTGGTATTAATCAACCTTAAGTATGATTACTGTGTTCTCAATGATTTATCACTTTTTCAACACACTGCAGGCCAGGAAAGGTTCTTCTGGTGTACCCTTCTGTTTCTTATGTCACTTCTTATTTGTCTTTCCTTGATGGGGCAAAATATGTTTTTCATAATTTATTTTTACTGTTGCCCTGATACTCATACACCTGCTCCCCCTCCAGATAATGGTAGTCTCTGCCCAGGAAAATTGTTACTTTGGCTAATATGGCATTGCCCAAAGTGCACTGTCCCCAACGTTACTCAGGAGGTTAAAATGCTAAAGAAAAATATTAAAGGATTCTGTGCTCATATTTTGAGTTAAGCAAAAAAAATAACATTCTATCAAATATCATCTTAGTGATCTTAAAAAGCTCCTGTGCATTTTGAGCAAAGGAGATATGTGTGATGCAGCCTTTCCTCAATTTAGTTGATACTACACTGTTTTCAGGTCAGTTTTCCATAAAAATAAGAAATTATTCAAGAAAATAGAATCAGGAAATTGACTGAAGGAGGGTAGAATATCTTTAAAACCTCTCAAATAAGTTCTTTTCCAGTCTCTCTTTTGGGCCTCTGCTTTCCTCTTTACTGGTTTTAAACAGATAATTATTATCACTAAATAATAATCTGTTGTCACAACCAAATAACTTATTTTAGTCTACATGCTGGATTAGGACTGTGGTATGTGTTTTAAAGTACCATTTAATTAAAAAAATAGTGTAGGGAGGCAAAACGCATAATATAAAGACATTAATTCTATATTAAAAATTAAGCCTTACAATAAATCAAAGAAGGAAAATTAGGGGAGAATGTCATTTTCACTTATCCAGATTGGTAAAATGATACCTATTGTTGGTGAAAATCTGGGGATAGAATCACCTTCAATCACAGCTTTTGGGAATGTAGTAATATAAATGTTCATTTTTCTATCTTGACTGTGGTATAATGAATCATTTTAATTTTCTTCATTATATTTTCCTGAATGTTCCAAATTTTCCATAGTGAACACGTTTAACTTCGCTTATTAAAAGAAATACTGGGGCGCCTGGGTGGCTCAGTGGGTTAAAGCCTCTGCCTTCGGCCCAGGTCATGATCTCAGGGTCCTGGGATCGAGCCCTGGGATTGAGCCCTGCATCGGGCTCTCTGCTCAGCGGGGAGCCTGCTTCCTCCTCTCTCTGTCTGCTTCTCTGCCTGCTTGTGATCTCTGTCTCTCAAATAAATAAAATCTTTAAAAAAAAAAATTAAAAAAATAAAAGAAACACCACTTTGTTTTTTTCTGATTTCTCTAATTTGAAAATAATATGAAGCTTTCATGGCTTCTTTGTAAAGCTGCTTATATAACTTCATTGATAATATAACCCATATAACGTTCTTTCCTCAGTACTATTTTAGGACATAGAAAAAAGACAGAATAGCTTGCTAAACATTAATTTGGATCCAAGCACATGTAAATACTAATCACAATAACTTCAACTTTAAAAAAGGCAAAAACAATATCCAGAGGAACAGTCTTTGTTATTTATGATATTAAGTGTAAAAAAAAATATCGGCATGTATTACCTGATGAGAAGTGTATACTTCTGTCCATCATCTACTTTAATAGTACTGTTAATGCTTCTCAATTTTGCTTCACCAGCACAGAAAAAGTAGTACTATAAGAGAGGGAAAAAAAAAAGGTTTTCTTCAGTTTGTCACTATGAAATTAAGACCTATTACTTGTATTGGACTTAGAATTTTCTAATAATTTTTATTGTGCTTTGGAGACAAGGAGTCTGAAACTTCGAGAAGTGACAGTGCAAGGAATAGAATAAAGGCTAGAATTAAAATATATAAATGTGTATTTTATACACAAACAAGCATCATACAAGTGCATTCATCTGTGCATGCACACAACATACACACACACACTCTTCTGGTTTCTTTACCATTATTCTGAGGAACATGTTTGAGAAAGACTGCTTTTTCTACTAGCAGGAAGTATTATTGGCAAGTTTCCTTAGATATTACCAAATGGAGCAATGTGAAGACTAGTGAATATAATCTAGAAGGTGATATTAATCTAGAAGGTGATGTGAGGGTTCCAGGGAAGGGAACCTTAAAGATTACAGATGTTAACCATTCATTCTAAGATTCCTGAGGCTTGGGGGGAGGGGAGTTTTTGTCACATTACTACTAATTGAGCCAAGTGAGTTACAGCTTAAAAGGAGGCAGATTGTGTCTATAACAGATACATTTGATCAGGACCCCCTGGGAATTCCACAGGGAATTCCACGCACTTAACAACATGTGCTTACATGTATACTAGTTATATGATAGCTATTCTTCCAAGTAAGGGACTTATCATTTGTACAGGAAATTGGTAACCTGCATATATGTTAAAGAAACACAGTTGCATAGTATTTCCTAACTCCTATGCATCTAGCCATATATCTGTGCCATATGTGTATGTGCGTGTATGCATTTTTTTCTTTTTTTACAGGTAGAGTAGGGGGACAGGGACCAACAGAGAGAGAGAGAATCTTAAGGGGGTTCCACAACCAGTTCCACGCCCACTGTTGGTGGGAATGCAAGTTGGTGCAGCCACTTTGGAAAACAGTGTGGAGGTTCCTCAAAAACTTAAAAATAGAGCTACCCTATGACCCAGTAATTGCACTACTGGGTATTTACCCCAAAGATACAGATGTTGTGAAAAGAAGGGCCACGTGCACCCCAATGTTCATAGCAGCAATGTCCACAACAGCCAAACTATGAAAGGAGCCAAGATGCTCCTTAACAAATGAATAGATAAAGAAGATGTGGGTTCATATATACAATAGAATATTACTCCACCATCAGAAAGGATGAATACCCACCATTTGCACCAGCATGAATGGAACTGGAGGGGATTATGCTAAGTGAAATAAGTCAAGCAGAGAAAGACAATTATCAATATGGTTTCACTAATATGTGGAACAGAAGGAATAGCATGGAGGACATTAGGAGAAGGAAGGAAAATCTGAAGGGGGAGAATCAGAGGAGGAGACGAACCATGAGAGACTATGGACTAAGGGAGACAAACTGAGGGTTTCAGGAGGGGTGGGGTAGAAGGTTAGCCAGGTAATGGGTATTAAGGATCTGAGGTTAGCCAGGTAATGGGTATTAAGGATCTAAAACTTTCCACATGTAGTCTTAAGATAAATATTATATTATATATTCTAATTCTATAATATCTGGCCATTGCAAAAGATTCCTTTCCTTTACAGAATTATCTACTGTGGGTTTTTCAAAGACAAGGTGACTTACATGAACTTTGCAGAGAAATTAGTTGCATACCATTTGGCTACACATTCTTCTCAAGCCCTGTGCAACTAGGTAAAAGTCAGTGTTTATTAATTCCTACTCTGTTCCTAGTATACAACCAATGTGACCAGAGACAACATTTAATATTTTTAACAGCACAAATAATGATTTAGCTACTTCTCATATGTAATATTTGGGGTTCTACATTGTTAGTGAGATAATTATTTAAACTTAAATGATAATGTACTGACCAACAGTGCATTTGTGTGTGTGTGTGTGTGTGTGTGTGTGCACATGTGTAAGGAGGTTAGTCTCCTTACTTTGTTCAACTGTATCAGAAAATGCTTGTTCAGGTACTACTAAGTCTTATTAATTCCCTATTATCTTCAGGGCAGTCAAAGTTAAGTATATATAAAATATTTAATGAACAATTCTATTATTCTCACTTGAATTTTTCTTTTATTATAAATGGCTCTTTTATGATACATATATTTATGATATATTGATATATATATTATACGTGTGATATACATATATACACAAAGTACTATTTATTGAGCGATTACTTTGCATCATCGATTTTTAAAATCACCTTATAAGTAACAACTGATTGCTTCCTACAAAACAAAATAAAAACCAACCAAACAAAAATCTATGAAGTGGAAAATGAGATGAAATTGTTCACCCCTCTCCAGGGAGGTAGTGATTTGCAATACAGCTATAAGTCTAGAAACTGGTGTTTGGTTATCTATGTACTTACTTCCTTGTTATTAGAAAGAGCCAATAAAATGTTTTTAAAAATTATTTCAAAAAAATTTTTAAATTAAAATAAAAATTAAGTTTCATATTTTTAAACCTTCCTAAAACTTAAATTTCCTTAAAAAATTGACTAAAAATTCTGCATTTCTAGAATAGCTCTTAAATTATGATCACGGTAAAAGTTCAACCATAAATACGTCTTTTTGTGAAAATTGTAATGTAAATGCACTCCCCATATGATTATATTTTTAAAATAGGTGAATAAATTGGAGCATCGTCTCACAAATCATAGTGGAACAAGGAAAATCTTAAAATCATGAAGACAGAATAACACTGAAATTTCCTTTAAATCTCTCCAAGAAAGCATTGATGTGAGTGAAAAGAACATGAATTTTGGATTTACACAACAAAGGAAAAATTCCTTATCTACCATTCTTAAAAGTTCCAAGAGGATGTATAATATCAAACTCCGTGAAAAGCAAGATTTTTGTAAGATGCAGAAAGAAAATACCTAAACTTCACTTTTGATTACTATGTCCCAGGCATCTTTCTGTGTGTTTATTACATTTACTTCATAACATTTATTCATTTACTAATTTAAACCTCACAACTATCTTTATTACCCTCATCTTACAAGTGAATAAATTTAAGTACAAAGTGCTTAAGCGACATGCAAAGTCTCAAAGCTCCTAAGCGGCAAAGTTGGGCTCCAAACTCTAAGTCTAGCACCAGAGCCCATGACCTTAATAAATTTTCTTAAGATGGAGACTGACACATAATTTCCAGTCAATAAATGATAGTAATTATTATTATAGACATATCAATATATATCCTTTGTCATAAGCCCTAAAGGAAAGAAATTCTACACATCTTTTTACACATAATGGTTTTTTAATTCCTCACTGTCTTGATACGACCTATTGTGAATTTATTTTTATCCATTTGAAAGTGAAAGAAGTCTCCCATGATTCATTGTTTCATAAAACATTTTCATCCACAATCCTGCAAGTCTCTGGTAATTCCTCATAATGTCTCTGGAGATGTTCACAGTGGTGAGAGGAGCTAGCTGAGATAGAAACTCAGTTAATGGGAGTTGAGTCTGCAGCAGAAAAATGTGCTGAGGAGAAACATTTTAAATGTGGCTAATGCTCAATATTACGTGTTTTATAACTTTTTTACATTTGGTCTCCATATTTAATGGAAAATTTTGGTCTTAGTTGAGGAAAATTCTATAGAGCAGGAATTAGCAAACTTTAAGGGTAAGACTGATGTTTGATGATTCATTAATGTATTCTATTTATTACATAGTTTTATTTTCTTACTCCTGTCCTTAATATTATCTGTAATCAATGGGAGACAATATGAATAAAACAAAGAGTATTTTATTTACCACTGAATCCTCAGAACTTGGTAAAATGACTGGTAATAGATAAATGGTCAATGAATGAGTAAACACATACATGAATGAATAAAAATACTACTACTACTAACTGTTACATCCAGCTGGTATTTATTAATGACATCAGACTTTTTACTAGATAATGTATGTGTGTTGTAACACTTAAAGATGAACGTTTAAAGAAAATCAAACTGGAATATGGCTTATTTAAATTATAAGGTATAACTCACCCTTCCATGAAAATTCACATGTTATATCACATCATGAAAGAAATGATTGATAGCACAGTATAATGTTTCATATATTAGGCTGTGTTGAGTTAATTGCCTCACTGCAGTGATGAGTTCGATGATTTACTATATCTGGGCAAGTACCACAGAAATATGAGTTGATTTGTTAAGGCAGAATGGTGTTGAAAGAAGAGTACACTTTCAACTAAGTCAGCTTTATAATTCAGCGTTCGGTAGCTGTATGATCTTGGACTTTTATAGAAAGTTGTTATAAAGACTACTAAGTGTTAAATCCATGATCTCAAACTTTTTGATCTCAGAACCTTTTTGCGCTCTTAAAAATTATTGAGGACCCCAAAGAGTTTTTGTTTACTGGGCAGTATCAATATTTATAATATTAAAAATTAAAGCACACATTTTTAAAATACAAAAATGTGTAAGTACTCATTACATTAGTGATCAGAAAGATGACATGTTCATATGCCATGGAGCTTCTGGAAAACTCACTGTACACTTATGAGAGTGGCTGAAAAACGCAAATAACATAATTTTTATTAAAGTAATCTTCCCTTATGGATCCTCTGAAAAAATTTTGGGGTTCCCAGATCACATCTCCCATGAAAGCTATAAAAAACAGTAGCAATTGCTATCACTGTGATATTGGGAAACATCAAAGCAGAAAAAAGGTTAAAAATATAGAGAAGAGATTGAAAGCTATTCAAAGTATATACTATTTTGATATACAAATACTGAACACAAAATTACAAAAACAGAACATACAGCCTACTGGTGATTGTAAAAGATAATTTAACATAAAATTTTATTTTGATAATAACCACTAAAGTGAAGAATCAGAACTTTCTAAAGTTCCTTTAAATGAAATAAATGTAATGACTTACCTTTAAAGTACCATTTTCAATACGTAATTGAATAAAAAACCCATCTACTGAATCTGAGTCTTGTTTGAGATAGAGCAGGAGTCCATAGGAGTTGAAGGTCTGAAATTCTAGTGACATGTTGTTCTGTGGATTTAACAACACATTCTGAAATTCTAGATAGGAATCTCCATAATAACAAGCACAACTGAAACCTGAGGAGTCAGAAAGAAAATACAATTTAGTTTGGAATTGAATATTCAAAAGTTGGGTTTCCTATTAACATTAGCATAATATTTTCTGAAGTGGCTCATACTTGACTCTTTCTATTAGGAGCCTAGGCACTTGTTTCTTTTGCCACAGTCACAGTGGTATACCATCACTTCTGTGTACTGGGGGCTTCATGATCAAATCTCACTGGAAGGCAGGGATGTCTAGATGATTAATCTTCAACAGTGCATTCAGTTATACTTTATGTTACAGGTCAACTGAAATAGGAACATTTTCTAAAGATGTCCTTATTCATTGTATATATAACATGTTGGTTCCAAATTATGATTTTGGTCATTACTGTTAATTTAATTGGGTGGCTTTGAAGGGCTGATAAGAGATTACTGAGAAGTAAAGAAACTGTCATCTTTTTGTAGCAATACTGTTTTATCCACGCTTCCTTAAAAATCATCACTCCCTTGTTCTCTTTCCTTTTCTCATCTTCTGAATGAACGTATTTTAATTAGCCTCAATAATTCAAGTGAAATATAGACACTCTGATTAAATACTTTGACAATTTACATTCTTAAATGTATAACTATATGATTAATGAAACCTAGTAAGCTTATTTCCTGAATAAGTTACTTTACATTGTTAAAAGTTACTTTTGTTTGATAAAAACTTGACTGTTTGATTATATTTCTGTAAAAATGGGTAGGAGTTTTCTCCTATCATTTCCTCCCTTCTGCTCCTCCTCCTGTGATACACAGACACATAAACTCCCTTTAAAACTTAAAAATTATTTTTCTACAATATAAAAGATTATTCATGAAACTATGAGTTTTAGTTTGCAGTCTACCATAAAACTCTTTTTAAAATCTATGTATATTTTAAATCTTTTATAGAATTTATGTTCTATGTGAAGAATTTTTTTATTTTAAATTTTCAATAAAGCTTTAGAAATAGTGTGATAAGTTTTCAAACTTGTAAAACACTCTAAGGAAATAATCAGCTAACTCTAAAGAATTTCCTCTTTTAGATAGAAAGAAGAAATTTCAAAATACTTCCAGAAAACATGTGCTTTGCAGATATAAAGCATATGGGGTTTTTTTAATAAAAAAATTCACTAGTGAAGGTGGCTCAAAGATTGAAAATATTAACAAAGTACATTCAATTTTGATATCTTAACCGCTTTAGTTGTTATGTGAAACAAGTATATATTTATTCCTTGTAGGGTTTAATGATGATGTTGAATGCACAGTACAATAAAATTTCACATGTTAAAAAATTTAAAAACTTTCAGGCATTTATTGGAATGAATTGGGAATGGAGACAAATATCCATTTGATTTAAAGTTCAGAATGTGGGGCTGCCTGGGTGGCACAGTCATTGACATCTGCCTTCAGCTCAAGTCATGATCCCCAGGGTCCTGCTCACAAGAAGTGGGGGTGGAAAGGGGGAAGCAGGTCCCCGTTAACCGGGAAGGCTGCTTCTCACTCTCCCACTTCCCCTGCTTGTGTTCCCTCTCTCGCTGTGTCTCTGCCAAATAAATTAATTCTTTTAAAAAAAAATAAAGTTCAGAACATGAAAGAGCATAAACTATTTTCAGACAAAAACTAATATTACAACATGAATAGACCCAACATTGGTGAAATGAAGAAACTACTATTTATTTTTAAGCACTTTGGAAAGATACAGTCCAACTGACAAGAGCAAACTCAAAACTCTTTTAATTTTGTCATGTTTTGTCTTTTTACAGACTAAATTTTATAACTAAAACTTAAGTGGTTTTGTCATGTGACCAGTGCTTTATATAAAAGCCCACACATGCATCCATCTGTAAGCTACATGAGGTCAAGAGCCATATATGTTTGGTTCATCCTTCTGTCCCAAGTTCCTGATTTTCTTAAGCATGTGAAACCATACTATGTCTTATAGAAACTATAACTGTTTTTGTTTAAATGTGTTTGGAAAATTGAATTGTCATGTTTGGATAAAAATACCAGGAAATATTTTACATAGATTCATAGTAATTTGACCATACTTCTAGTGCTTCCTCTTCACATGTATGAATACAGATTTTATTTTACATTATTAGCAAAAACTTAGTCAAATAAAAAGAGTGGTGATATTAAGCACCCAACAGTTTTGTGAAGAAAGATTAATTGTCCAGACCATTTCCAGTAATGATGGGCTAGAGTAAAATAATAATGCCACACATTTTTCATTATCTAGAATTAAATCGTAAGTTCCTTCCATTTCAGTCTTCATTTTTACAAACAGAAAATCTTTATCCGAATTGTATGTCCTCATATCATAATTATACCTATGAATGAGTCTGTATGCTTCTGATACATATACAGAAAGCCCAATTCAAAGTAGCTGCAGCAATAAAGAAATTCAGTGGCTTAAGTAAAAGCAAGTTCAAGGATAAGATGGATTTTCAGATGGACTCTAAAAAGCTCAGCTTGTTCCTCATAAGAGACCTAGATTTCTTCTTTTTCTCCATTCTGCTATTCACATGGGAAGTTTTAATCTCAGACTTGTTTTCTTCTGATTCTAATATGTGGGAAGTGGTAGTTTTAAATGACCTACTTCCACAGTTGAGACCAAGCACTCAGTTTCCTATATTTTTCAAGAGAGAAAGAAAAGAATTTTCCCAAGTGTAGAATGAACCTTTCCTAGCAATTAAGAGGCTAGAACTGGTCACTGATCAAGTTTTCCACTGGGGATGATGGGGTGAGTTTCCACTGAGACCTGCAGGAGGGGTTCATAGTGAAAAAATTGGTATTCTGCTTGGAAGAATACTTCAAAATCAAATCCCAGTATTTCGCCAGATTCATGTCTTATTTCCTGGCTAATAATAGTTGACTGTCAGATTCAAAGACTCAAAGTACTCTCTTACATCTCCAAGCTAGAACTCTTTCATCTCCAATTTCCTGTAGCTGCCTCTCCTGAGAAGTTCTTGCCTTCATTTCTAACAGCACATATTGAGTATAAGGCTGGATCTAGCCACACACACACACACACACACACACACACACACACACACACACACAAATACTTAAAATATAATTGTTGCTAGGTGGAGAGTTGCCAAAATTTTTTTGACACCTAACTATTTGGCTTTTCCAGTGCATAGTAACCCACAGCCATTCCCACTGCATGAACGTAAAGGAAATTTTAAAGCAGTTTTAGTGAAAAATCAGAAGTCAATAATCCTGTCCTCCCCTACTATATGAAGAAGGGTTTTAAATAGATTAGTAGAATAAATATATTTTAGATGTAAACAATAATACAGACTCTGAGGCATATATAAATATTTAAGTTAGAACAAATAAAATAAAACTCATGTGTATAATATTCAATTCTTTGAAAAGTTATAAACCACTACTCCAGCAGTATATTTTCCTTTTAATAAAATGCATAATTTTAAAAGGTACAGGATTTTTTTTTTTTTTGGCTTCTTGGTTAGTAGATCACAAACTACTAAACAGATTTTAAAAAACAGACTCTATTTCATGGTTAGCATTCTACATGTAAGATTAACTGTGAAAGTTGGAATCTTAACAGAGAAAACTGAATACCAAGCTTATTTACAACATAGTTTGATTAGGACTCTAAAATGACTCAATAGTTCAAATAAAGGACATGTATTATTTGACCCTACTTCCAATAAATTATTGTTAATATCAGTGTAATCCATGAATAATAGTTCAAAGAGAGAGTATTGCTTTCTGAAGTATGTATTACTAGCTAAATGTTAAATAATTCACAACTAAAATGCAAAATAGCTTTTTATTTATTTCATGTATCTTAGAAGTAATATCTAGAAAATATTAGTGAACATTTGTGATAGGTGTAAATATGCAAAATTTTCTATTAAACAAAACATTAATGTGAGAAAAGTCTATATGTATAACAAATGTAATTCATACAGGAAGATATACTAGACCATTTATTAAGAAACACTGAATCTTGATTCTTTGTTCTAATAGCAATCAGGCCAGCAACCATGTATTAGCTACAGAAACTGTGACTTAGTTCTCTTCATTTATATTATTTCTAGAAAGAGCTTGGATTTTATCACTACAAAATACATGTTTAATACTTTATACTTCCATGTTCTACAAATTGTGTTTAATTCACCTTAAAATCCAACTTTATACAATCCATTTAAATTCATCTCAATTAGCTTAATATCTACTAATAAAGCTGGAGCAAAAAAGAAAATTAATATTTACACACTGTTTACTATGTGCCAGGTTTTGTTAAAACTCGTACTTCTTAAAATGCTGTCGGTTTTTTTCCTGGCAACTTAAAGTTTTGTGCCATTTGAAAATGCTTTTGTGGAAACTAAGCATGTTTCCAAATAAATTATGAAATATTTGTTTCTTTCATGGATTTTCACAGATTGATTAGTCCATGGACTATAAGTCGATGCAATAATTTATAGAGTAGGTATTAATCATATGATGCAAAAAAAAAGTTTATGAAACAATACTGAAATCAAAAGCCAGAGTATTCAGTGTAAGATTGGTAGACACCTCTCAGTCTAGCCAAAGGAAATGTATGATAAATATGAGCTACAGAGGCAGATTTTAAGAAAATAGATGACTGCAAAAAAAGCTGAGAGAGAACTAGTCAAATAATTGAATAAATTTTTTCTGAAAGCAATTAACAATCTTTTTGAAAGGAAACACAACACCTATAATCACTATATTTTCCTTTCCCCAGCAAATGGAAATAGATTATCATCAGGGAAAATTCTTTTAACAGCCACCCGTAAGGACAAAAGTAACTCTCAGAATACAAATCAAATCATAACACTTTCCTGTTTAAAAATACTTGTTTTTGCCAGCTGCCTAAGACAGAATTGCTTAATATGTACTCTGTTTAGAATCTTTCCAACCTTTCTTTTCTCTTTTTGCCTTTTAATGTGGAATACCAATTATTCTAGGATAACTTACAGTGTAGCCGTCCTTCCTATACTCATCTGACATTACCAGTTCTGTCATGCATCATCCTTCCTGTACATGGGTTGCTTCCAGGATCATTATCCTACTTCATTGGACAGATTGTCAACCCCAAGCCAATCACCTGCTGACTTAATTAGTACAGTTTTATGTCTTGATTTTGAAAGGGCACATCTTGCATATTCTCCTTTCTCAGGATTGTGTTGCATACTGCTTTTCTTGTGCCTTTTGATATAAACATGGAACCAGTTACACATGCAAACATCCTATTAAATTATATAAAAATCCATATTAGTAATTCATTTGAATTCCATGTTCTCATAGAAAAAAACCTGTAACTAATTGATATATTTGTGATACCTTATCTTCCTAGACATGGACATGGTATATGTTTTCCATTTACAAGAGAATCTAAAACATTTTTAATATAATTTTATAACTTCTTTTCATAAAAATCATGTACATATTTTCTTAGGCTAACTTCTAGAAACCTTAGGAATTTGTTGCTATTTTAAATAGTTTTTTGTAACATTATGTATTTAGTTAATTATGTTGGTATATTGAAGTGCAATGGATTTGTATAGTGAGCAACCTTGTTGAACTCCCCTTAATACTAGATCATTTGTGAGTAGTGAAATTTTTCATTCTTTTGCTCATAATTCTTAAACTATCTTATTAGCTTATTATAGTGTCAGGACTTTCAGAAAAACACTCAACTTATAAAATAATAATGAGATTATTTTTCTTATTTTTCAGGAAAGGTTTTTTAAAACTTTCACCTTTAATGTGATGTTTTGTTCTTCTGAAAGTGGTATCATTTAACTCATTAAGAAATTTTTTTTCTGTAGTTTTCTGAAATTTTTAGCAGGACTTAATATTATTTTTATCAGTTTTTCGCTTATTGACATGCTTATATTGTAACTTTGATAGTCTAATATTAAACTTTTATTTTATTCCCCAAAATATATCCCATTTGCTTATGCTATGTAAACATACATGAATTTCATTTGCAAGAATTCATGCTTAGGAAATTTGCATCTATGCTGACAACTGAGATTGCTTTTACATTAATATTTTACATTTTTTTCTTTTTTTTTTTTTTTAGGATCTTATTTGTTTATTTGACAGAGAGAGAGATCACCAGTAGGCAGAGCAGCAGGCAGAGGCAGAGAGAGTGGGAAGCAGGCTCCCAGCTGAGCAGACCTATGAGGGGCTTGATCCCAGGACCCTGAGATCATGATCTGAGCCGAAGGCAGAGGCTTAACCCACTAAGCCACCCAGGTGCCCCTACATTTTCATTTTTCATGGTATCCTTTCTGATTTTCATATTAAAGTTTTACTTAGCTTCATTAAATAAATTGGATGACATGAATTTCCATTTTTAATCTTTAAAAGTGTTTTTGTTTACTTGCCACACAAAATCTGAATCAAACTATAAAACTGTGAATTGTAAAACATCCTAAAATAACTACAAAAGATTTCATTTAATGTACTGAGTGGAATCAGAATGCTACAGCAGAAAAAGTAGTGACTTGCAAGGAGATTTAATTTTAGTTTTAATTTGGTCACTTACTCTGTGTTACCCTAGAGAAGGCACTTCACTTCTCTACTACCTCATCTTTACTCATTAAATTAAGTGGTGCCTATTCTGAAATTGTAATTACAACAGACCTAATTGTAGTTAGGACTCCTGGCTTTAATTATGCACTTTATCACTTAAAATCACAGAATCTTAGATAACTCTTTCAGCCTCTTTGAGTCTCTCAGTTTCTTCATCAATACAATGGCAATAACAAAGTTGTTCCATTATAATATATGTGGAATTGTTAGATAAAAAATTTGCTCTAGTCTTTACAGTAGCCCCCCTTTATCTGTGAGGGTTATGTTCCAAGACCACCAGTGGATGCCTAAAACAAAAGTTAGTATTGAACCCTATATGTGGTATTTTTCCTCTATATATACATACCAATGACAAACTTTTATCAATTAGGTACAGCCAGAGATTAAGAACAATAATAATAAAATAATTGTAACAATATACTATAATAAAAGTTTTATGAATGTGGTCTCTGTCTCTCAAAATATCCCATTGTACTGTACTCATCCTTGTTGTGATGATGTGAGATGATAAAATGCCTATGTGATGGGATGAAGTGAGGTGAATGAATGACAGAGGCACTGTGATAAAGTGTTTGGCTACTACTGGCCTTCTGACAGTATGTTAGAAGCAGGATTATCTGCTTCCAGACCACAGTTAACCATGAGTAACTGAAACCACAGAAAGCCTAACTGCAGATAATAGCAGACTACTGTATTCAGGGAAAGAAACTTCTTAAAGTGAAACATAAAGGTTTTGCAACTAAAACTTGTTTAAAAAAAAAAAAAAACTGTTACATGTATATGCTTTACATTTTTTTCTTAGGCATATATTTAGAAAGGTCTGAAGCACAGGGTATTGCCACATTAAGCAGATCAGGGTAGAACCCTAAGGATTCCAAGGTGGTATGCAGTGGGACTGCTATGAGATTCAGAAGTGCCCTCTCTTCCCATAACAGTTCATGTTTTTACCTATTTTACCTGTTCACAAGAGCAAAAAATGTGAATAAAACTAAAGATGTAACTTTGACTAATAATGATAATGCATATTATACTCTATTCTTCATACAGCACCTTTATATGCATCATCTAATTTGATTCTCTCATCTCAGTCTGGGAAACATGAAAGGCCAATGTTCTTATGAGCCCTATATGTTTATCTAAGAAACTAAAGCTTAGGGAAGGTAATTTGACCAAAGTCTGTAGAGCTCAGAAATTGGATTCTTTCATCAAAGTACATGTTCTTTAACACCAATTTTATTCTGTGTGAACAAGGCTGCTTATCAAGTTATTTTAAACATATAGTTTTTGCAATTAAAAAAAACTCATTTGTAAGAGATCCCATGTAGATCCCTACACTGAATTCTTACATTCTTTGTAATGTGAGAGAATAGTGAATGTAGTATAACAATTAGCATCAGGAAATGTACAAACAGTGTCCCAATGGACTCCAAAGTGCTTATAATCTCATTTTTGAGTATTGCTTTTAAAAAATAATTTATAGGGGCACCCAGGTGGCTCAGTTGGCTAAATGTCTGACTCCTGATTTTTGGTTTGGCTCAGCATGGAGTCTGCTTAAGATTCTCTCTCTCCCTCTCCTGCCCCTTCCCTCTGCTCGCTCTCATGCTCTCTCACTTTCTCTAATACATGTTATATCATATTATATTATATTATATCATATCATATCATATTATACATATAGAGCTCTTAGCTAGTTTACAATAAATATTTAATTAGTAAAACTACTCTGAAATTGAGTTACATTTAATCTTTGAGATGATGTGCAATTTTTCCTTCTCTTGCTATTTAATATTTTAGGAATTTTGCTTTATGGGGTTTTACAGATATTCCTATTTTATAGGAAATCTACCCACTACTTAAAACATAATTTGATGAGGAAAATACCTTTCCACAAGGAGATGAGAATGTGTAGCACTGGGAAACATTTTTTACACTTAAACTTCTCATCCCATCGATCAATCAATTTATGAGAAAACATAGGAGTGACGCAGGATTTTTCTGTTGCTCCAGGGCTCCATCAGTCTCCTGAAAGACTCTCATGCAAATTTAGGATGGATCTAGGTGTCCTTGTATTTATTTTTTCTTATGATTCTGACAACTTACATTTTCTATATATAAGATTAGTAACAACAATCCTATAAACATATAAGTTTTTATGTTGAATAAGTAACTTTGGGGGTTTGGGGGAGCTCAGTCAGTTAAGTTTCTGACACTTCGTGTCATCTCAGGTCACAATCTCAGGGTTGTGAGATCAAGCCCCACATCATGCTCTGTGCTCATGTGAAATCTCCTTGAGATTCTCTTTCTCCCTCTCCCCATTCACTCTCTCTCTCTCTCTCTAGATTAAATAAAAAAAATCTTTAAAATTAAAAAAAGTAACTTTTATCTGCTAGTGTACATCATCGTAACAGACTCTAGAGCACAAAGTATGGATAAAAATTACGTAGTCATGTCACATTGTATATTCATCAGAAGCCATCAGATTTAGACTATAATGGTTGCCCATGATACATTTGGGAATAAAGTACTGATTTAACAAGTTCTAAAAACTAATTGTTGGTGTGTATATTTTGTTAATTTCCAGTAAAATGAAATACAAATGCTATTACCAGTACTATCCTTTATGCAACATAACCAAGTGATCTCTTAATAATTTACATTATAATTAATAAAACTTGAAAACCCCCTTTTAATTTTCTAGATATATTGCTGTTTATTTGGGGCAACATTTCAAAAGTATTTGCCCTATGCTTGAGAAATTAAATAGTTAATTCTTCACTCATACGTAAACAGAATCATAAATATATTTACTCACTAAATATTCTTTTTTCATGTACTTTTTTTTTTTACAACCTATCGTATTACTTCAATAATGCCTATAGTCTAATTGTCCCCCTCAAGCTGTCTTGGCAATCATCAGCTTTAATTCTTTTTGATACTCAGATTTTACTGATAGATAATAGGATAAATAGAGGTATTAATGGTGATTATCCATATCTCATCTTATTCCTAGCCATCAGTTTTTAGTTAAATTTAACTGTCAACTCTTCACCTGGTCTTTCAACACTGTTAGAGGTTCAAGATGGATTTCTGCTATTAACTAGCAGCTGGCCACAGGGAAAAGTACAAAAGAAAAATTATGCTCCCCAAAATTGTGGGACATAGATACATAAATAAAAGGGAGACCATGCAAGTTAAAAAATACATAGATAATATGATTTTATACACATACACATATATACACACATATAAATGAATATATATGTGTACACACACACACACAAACACATACATACATATATATATATATATATATATATATATATACATATATATATATATATGGAGTGCTCAGAGCAGGCTTCCCAAAAATATGCCAGAGTGGCATACTGATTATTTTGAATTAAAGTTATTTGAGAAACAGCTGGTGCAAGTAGGACACTCTGACCTTCTTCTCTGTCCCACTGAAAGTAGGAAATAAATCTCCAATGTTAAAGGTAACTTTCCTGCACAAGGAGATAGAGAGACATACCAAAGTCAGAAAATTCAGGGCCAAGGAGCCTGTGGAAATAAACCGTTTAGTTTCTTCAATAATTAGTACCCAAGCCTAAGTTTCTTTGTCTTGTCAGTTCTTCACAAATTTATTGCTTCTTGTCTAAAAGGTACATAAATACCTTGCTCTGGTCCCTTCTGGGATCTCAGATATATAAACACACACACACACACACACACACACACACACGAGACTTTTGTATATATGAAATTAAATTTGTTTTTTCTCTTGTTAATCTGCCTTGCATCAATTTAATTATGAGACCAGCTGAAAGAATCAAGAGGGATAGGAGAAAATTTCCCCCTCCCATCAATGTGTATACACACAAACACAGAGCAGTCTTTAATTTGCACTGATGGAAGTCATTCTTCCATTAAAAAACATTTCCCTCAGGTATAACAGGTTAGAGGATTTATTTTGAAAACAGCTACTTCTAGGAAACTCTAAAAGGCTTACTGGCCACTGACACTTTAGTATGAATTTTGCTGACATGGAAATTCATCATTATAATAAGTCAAGGCATAAAGTATATACATATGTCATGTTTCCTCACTTATTTGTACTGTGTGACATTTTTAAGCCACTGCTAGTCCTTTTGGAATTAAGTATAGAAAAAAAAAAGAAGAGATGATACCTTTTTTTGTTATAAGATTATTGGGGGGTGGGGAGGAAGGTTACAAGCCAAAAAAGTGAAGAGCCAGAAAAATCAGGATAAGAAGACTGCTAGGGGTTGTAACCATCCTGGAAGTAGCATTAATGGAAAGCTGAAAAACAAACACATGAAATGCAGAGTTTATTTTCCGCAGATCCATTTTGAAACTACTACATACCATGAAAATTCCAGTGGTCTAACAGAAACACATTATATTACTGAAAGATCATCTGGTCAAGAACAATTCTAATGGCTAGGGCACCTGAGTAGCTCAGTCAGCTAAGTGTCTGACTCTTGAACTCAGCTCAGGTCTTGATCTCAAGGTGGTGAGTTCAAGCTCCATGTTGGGCTCCATGCTGGGCATGGAGCCTACTTAAAAAATAAATAAATAATTTAAAGAAACACATATACATATATGAACAATTCTAATGATAAGCATATTGGACCTGGACTGAAGACTGGAATAGGGATCCGTTACCTCATACTTATGCAAATTTGGGGCAAAATATGTCTTTCATTTTTCTTAGAGCAATGAAAGTTGAGTCCACTTTGATTTTGGATAAATAATTTGAAACTCATACTATTGCACAGAGGAGCTAAATAATATTAAACTTTATTAAGCAAAGCAATAAATTTTATTCCATAAAATTACTTATATTTTATATCATTTATCTATATTATGCCTGTAAATAAATGGATGAGTAGTCAAACATTTAAAAAGGACCACTGGCTTTTAAAAAGCCATTAAAATCTATCCAGTATGAGAATGTCTCCAAACTGTAATAATCAACCTTATATTTTTATTTTCCTACTATTAAAAAAAAAAAACTTCCACTTCACAATTTTGAGGACACATACTATAACTCAAAATTCATTCTTTAAATTCCAAAGTTGTTAAAGATAAAGACATGTTAATTTGAGTGATATAAAGTTTAGAGAACAAACTGCAATAAAAAGTGAGAAATAAATGATATGAATTTCCCTGGGAAAATATCTTGTAAAGATTTGAAGCTTCCTGTCATCTGGATGTCCTTGTACATCTCAGTGAGCTCAGTGGGCTATGCAGGGTAACCTGACATATTAAGGTTAAAAATTAGTCTGATTTCATTCAAGGACTGCTGGATATGTCAGCACATAGATGGTTTGGTGAAAAATGTATCAACTCTAAAACATTTAACTAGTTCGATTTTTACTCCATTTTCACTCACACTTCCCATCATCTAGTGTTGCCATTTCCTGAGGCTTTTGTAGATTCTATGCTATCAATCACCACACTTTTCTACTTTTCGCATTGCCAATTTTTGTTTCCAAATTCTCAGGTCTGTTTACTCTGTTACCATTCGTCCAACTGTTTTTCAGCTTCTAAATTTTTACATCCGTTTTCTCCTCTACCATTATATTTATCCTAGTGGATTTCTACCTTAAAAAATATTTTACTCATTATTTGTGGGATTTCAGGAGAAAGTGCAGGTAAATTTATAAGTTTAATTAATCATCTTTAACTGGACTGCTAGTTTTTGTTAATCTACATCTTTCAGTTAGAAAGGCTCTAGAATTCTTTATGTTTCTACAGAATTACATCTAAGTATAGTTAATAAATACCCAGCTTTAGTTTTAAAGGAATATCCAAAATACATGCAAACTCTGCCTCAACCTATTGGGATTACATTATAGTTCTGATCTTTGTTGAAACTCTAAGTTTATCAAGAGATTTTAGGCCTGTAGAATCTGCCCTCCTTGTAGAGAAGTATTCTATATTATGGCTCATTTTATTACTTTTAATCTATATTTATAACTGTTACTTAAGCTAATGCTGTCCACAAGTTGATCCTTACATTCAAGACTCTACAGCCTTGGAGAGGCTTCATCTAATTTTTTAATCCAAGGCTTCATCTAATTTTTTAAATCCAATTGGAAACCTTAGATATACCTGATACTTTGACTTTTTTCAATTTTTGGAATTTAGAGAAAGGCAGGAATTACGTAATTAGATGCATAATTTGGTTTATAATGTAAAAATACTAATCAGAACTATTTTGCTTTTTTGTAACAGCAGTGTCATGACAGATGTAGTATAAAGTGAGACCAGGGATTTCCCAGAGTTGCTGGATATTTGCTAATTCTAAAAAAAGGTCTTAATTGAATAATCAGATTCCATTTCCTTCCATTCTGAGAGAATGTAGGGCTAATTTGCCTAACAAATACATTGGCCAAACATTTTCATAGCACTTGAAATGAAACTGTTGAGCTGAAAAAGAATCTTTAGAGGCCAACCTTGATGTGCAAGTTGAAAACTGTACAAATGTTAAGTGCAATGAAGACAGTTATATTCCTGAAGGCTGACCTCTGTGGAACTCTGAGATATTAAACTTCTGTTTTGATGAGGCACATGTTATGAAAGATGAATGTAGGTTCCATTTAAGATTAGGAATCAAATAAGAAATCCCTGCATAAACTGAACTTCAAAATATGGAGATGTAAATAAACTTGCCCTACAGAAGTTGGCAAAGAAATGATTGTATGGCCATACTGCTGGGAAAAAAGGAAAAAAAAATATTCTGAAAATTTATAACCAAAATTCAGCTCTCCTCTATGTTTGCAGAATGAATTCACCATATATATACATGTGTGTGTGTGTATTCATATTCATTTAAGAGAAAACTTCAAATCTAGAATTTGTTTTGAAGTGCTGCACAGTTTGTAGTACACAAGCATTTGGCAGAAAAAAATAACCACAAAACCCAAGTAGAATAATACTTTTTTTTTTAGGATAAGCTCATATTCATTTAAGAGAAAACTTGAAATCTAGAATTTGTTTTGAAGTGCTGCACAGTTTGTAGTACGCAAGCATTTGGCAGAAAAAAATAACCACAAAACCCAAGTAGAATAATACTTTTTTTTTTTTTTTAGGATAAGCTCGGGTTCAGTTTATTTCATATGCAGATAGATGGATACTGAAAAAAGGAGAGATACTTGTATACATTTCATAGCTCTAACCAGAGTTCTAAGAATTCCTACAAATAAAACCCCACAGCATGGCCCTTTCAAAGAATTGTCAAAAAAATAAAAAACAAACAACAACAACAACAAAACAAAGCACCATGAAGATAATATCAAGAAGAGTATAACAAACACAGACTTTGGATAATGGAATAACCTATTGTAGAATATAAAACAGTTTTGTTCAATATGTTTAAAAAGTAAAAGGTAGAATAAAAAACGTAAAGAATGAGAAACTATTATATATGACCAAGAAGATTTGAAAAGGAATCAAATAAAACTCGTAGAAATGAAAAATAAAATGTATGAAATAAAAACTCAGTGGAGGACACAGTTTAAAAGATCATTAATCTACTGAAAGCTAGACATGAATAAATATTCAGAGTGCAGCAGAGAAAACACTACACAAAATGTATGAAAACAAGGTTAAGAAACATACTGGAGAGAGAGAAAAATCTAATACATATGCAGCAAGAGTTCAAAAGGAGAGAAGAAAAAATATGGAAAAGCAATATTGAAGAATTAATATTGAAAATTTTACACAATAAAGCAACCTAAACAAAAGAGTACAAGATTTATAGGTAAGACTAAAAATATAATAACTGATTTGTGGCATAAATAAGATAGAGTTAAAAATGGAAAACAATATTAGATGAAGAGAGGGGCAGAGATGAGAAGCTATGTTCAAAGATCCTTGTAGTTGGTAAGAAAATAGAATAAATTTACACATTGTACATATGTATGATGAAAATTTAAAGATTAACACTAAAGAAACAGTAACAGCATATAACTTACACTTTTAGAGGAAAGACTCAATAAAAAGACAGCTCCTGCAATCAAAAAGCAGGCAAGGAGGAAAAGACAAAAGGACAAAATGTAGAATACAAAGAAGATGATATAATACTTATAAATATCTGAAATCACAATAAGTATAAAAGAAATGCACTTGACTCATCTCAGCCATTTACAGTGTCAAACCAAAACTTAAGCACATGAAGAGGCTGTTTTCCAAACTTCTTAATTTGCAGCAAGAGTAATATCCTTATGTTTTAGTAAAGCAACAGAAATATTGGGGGAAAAGATAGGTGTGTTTAGAGAGGGGAAAAGTATGCTATGGGCATACATTCCCCCAAAACCAAAGAGCTGAAAGATTTTGATTAAGAGTTCTAAGATATGAGGAAGATACTGTACAGTAATGGAATTATGGAGTTAAGAATTATCAGAAGTCTCCTAAGAAAAATTAACATAAAAGAAGGAAAGGATTTATCTTCTCTTTAAGTCATTCAAATACTAAAGAAATCAAGAACAAGTAAGTACTGACCTTTTTTTTTTTTTGGTCTAAAAAGATCAAGGAACAAAACAGATGTCCTTGCAAGCAAGAGACAGAAAGCAAATATTTCAAAATGACACAGAGACAATATTTTGTCCTTATGAACAAAACTGAAATTGTTCATAAGGACAAAAATATTGTCTCTGTGTCATATGTCAATTAAAAGTCATATGTAAAAGTATCAATTCTATGTGGTTTAAGAAGTAAATGGGAAAACAACTTTTTAATCCTTTTGGCAGAACATATGGCGGAATACTTCTGTGATTTTAGGAAAAAGAAGTATTTTTTAAAAAGACAGAAAGACAATAAAAAATGAAAGTATAGACATGTTTGAGTACATTAATTTAAGGACCTGTGTTATTCTGAAAACACTAAAAAAATTTTAAAAAGCCATAAACACCAAGAAGACATTTGCAAACATATAACTGAGATCAGTAACACAACATTAAACACAGAATCCAAAATTAAACATGGACAAACTAAAACTATAATCCAATAAAAGCCATTAATCCAGTCAAAAGTCATAGAAGCCTTGTGAAAATTTTTCTGAAAGAGAAAATATGAATTACCAGTAACACAGGAAAAATGCAATCTTTATTAGCATTCAGGGATTACAAATTACTCCAAAGAGATATTTTTTATAATTACCTAAAATGCAAAAACTTTACAGCCTGAAAATACCAGGTGTTCCCAAAGTTAGAAAATTAACCAAAGCTATGATAGAATCTCATTGGGATTAGGTACAAATGAAGTCATTTTAGAAAATGTTTTAACATACTCCAGAAAAGCTGGATGTTTTCACCCTCCATGATGCAGGAAGTCTATTTCTATGCTTATACCCTGAAGAAGCTCATGTGTGTATGTACTAGGAAAAATGCAATATGCATTAACATGGAAGATTCTAATAAGTAAAACACTGATCAAAAAGTAAGCAGCAAAAAATGTATACAGTATTTTAAAGTTTATGTAATTTCAAAATATCCAATAAAACAATACATTAGTTATCATATATTATATATAATACTGTATACATTTATATTATTATATTGCTTAGTGACATATAATTATAAAAAAGACTGTAGACTAATAATCAAAATGAAAGTCATGGGATATGAGTGTTTAAAAGTTGCTGATAATATTCTACTTCTTAAGTTATATGAACAATAGACATAGTTCTTTCTTTAATTTGTCATTCTTTATTTATGTAGGTTATAAGTCTTTGTTGTATTGTTGGGTTTATTCACCATGTAATAAAAACAATTTAAAAAGAAAAGTAAAACAGTAATTCTGAATGCAATAATGGCTAGGCTAGTTTGTTGTCTGAGTGACTCTGGATTCTCTATGCAATTTTACACCCAAGAAAATGTCTCCATTTTATTTTTTTTTTAATATTTTATTTATTTATTTGACAGAGAGAGACACAGTGAGAGAGGGAACATAAGCAAGGGGAGTGTGAGAGGGAGAAGCAAGCTTCCTGTTGAGCAGGGAGCCAGATGCAGGGTTCAAAAAATGTCTCCATTTTAAATGACATACCTGAGGACTCTACCTCTGATTTAAGTCCTGGATGGTTCAGTATCTATCTTGGGAAGCAAAGGTGTGGCCTTTAATGAACAATCTGGGACAGACAGAAACTCAACTATTTATTTTTCTTAGTATTTTTCCATAGCATATCCTCCCATTCACTCCTCCTCAAAAGTCATTATTTTGCTTTCATAACATTTTTCAAGTTTTTCTAAAAATAGGGAACTATTACAAAGAAGTTTAAATAGCAAAATTAATATAACTCATAGGTTTAAGTTTACCAGCTCTAAGAATTTTCAATAACTCAATCTCAAAATTCTATAGCTCCACATGCACAAATGATACAATGCTCCTTTTTATAAACAAGGATGAAAATATTCATGAATAATTGGTTTTACATTCATACCACTAGCACTTTCTAAGATTCCTGTGAATCCAGGGTATCTTGGGAATCCCAGGAAGGGACATGGCATGCCTTTTAGCTTATTGCACTACACCTTGCCCACAGGCAAGGGCTCTTATTGAGACAAGATCTCTTCCCTTCTTGCTTTGAGAAATTAACAAACTGGGTGATAGCTCTTGTTTCGTACCTTAGTCTCTAAAAGAAGTAATATTCAGGACCAGAATTAGAGAAACATTCCCCAAGGTTGCTAGAAAAGGAGATTCTTCACTCTTGGCCAGAATAAATGAATTCACTACATTTATTCTTTCATTCAATTTTTCAGCTGTGACAGGCCAAATGCCCACTGTGAGACAAGAACTATTATTTCACTTAGTTATCATTTTTTCTCTTCAGGGAATCATTTTTCTCATTTCAAAGGAAATTGTTTCTCATCCTTTATGAAATCTTTAATGGCTTCTGTTATCTCAGACTTCCTGTGCCCTTTATAGTATGTTCTGGAATTACGGTAGGATACCAGAATTCATTACAGAAGGAAATGGAGTAATCATCAAGACATTATAGTACTGGCACAAAAACAGACACACAGATCAATGGAACAGAAAAGAGAACCCAGAAATGGACCCTCAACTCTATGGTCAACTACTCTTTGACAAATAGGAAAGAATATCCAATGGAATAAAGACAGTCTCTTCAACAAATGGTATTGGGAAAACTGGACAGCCACATGCAGAAGAATGAAACTCAATCATTTCCTTGCACCATATACAAAAAATAAACTCAAAATGGATGAAAGACCTAAAAGTGAGACAATAATCTAGCAAAATCCTAGAAGAGAACATAGGTAGCAACCTCTCTGATCCCAGCCATAGCAACTTCTTGCTAGACATGTCTCCAAAGGCAAGGGAAACAAGGCAAAAATGAGCCATTCGGACCTCATCAAGGTAAAAAGTTTTTGCACAGCAAAGGAAACAGTGCACAAAACCAAAAGACAACCTACAGAATAGGAGAAGAAATTTTCAAATGTTTTATCAGATAAAGGGTTAGTATCTGAAATCTATAAAGAACGTATACAACTCAACAACCCCCAAAATCCCCCCAAAATCCAGTCAAGAAATGGGCAGAAAATATGAACAGACATTACTCTACAGAAGCCAACAGACACATGAAAAAATGCCCTACAACACTGGGCATCAGGGAAATACAAATCAAAACCACAATGAGCTACCACCTCACACCAGTCAGAATGGCTAAAATTAGTAAGTCAGGAAACAACAAATGTTGGCAAGGATGCAGAGAAATACACTGCTGGGGGGAATGCAACTTGGTACAATCACTCTGGAAAACAGTATGGAGATTCCTCAGTTGAAAACAGAGCTACCCTATGACCCTGCAATTGCACTACTAAGTATTTACCCCAAAAGATACCAACGTAGTGATCCAAAGGGGCATGTGCACCCCAATGTTTATAGCAGCAATATCTGCAATAGCCAAACTATGGAAGGCGCCCAGATACCCATCAACAAATGACTGGCTAAAGAAGGTGTGGAGATACACACACTCACACACACACACACACACACACACACACACACACACACACTCACACACAGGAATATTATTCAACCATCAAAAAATGAAATCTTGCCATTTGCAACAACATGGATGGAACTAGAGGGTATTATGCTAAGTGAAATAAGTCAGAGAAAGACAATTAATGATTTCGTTCATGTGGAATTTAAGAAACAAAACAGAACAGCATAGAAGGAGGGAGGGAAAAATAAAACAAGACAAAATCAGAGAGGGAAACAAACCATAAGAGAGTCTCAAGCAAAGGAAACAAACTAAGGGTTGCTGGAGGGGAGAGGGATAGGGGATGGAGTAAATGGTGATGGGCATTAAGGAGGGCATGTGATGTTGTATACATCTGATGAATCACTGAACTCTACCTCTCAAAGTAATAATACACTATGTCAACTAACTGAATTTAAATAAAAATAAAATTATAAAGAAAAAAGAGAGAGAAATGGAAAAACTGAGTAAAAATACAAATTAGATACAGCTGCAAGGTTCTAAGTATCCACAAGCCTTCCCTTCTGATGACCCTCCTAATGGAAGCGAAGTAAAAATGATCCTACTGCTGTCACTGCATTATTATAATTGTTTGAAAGAAGTGAGAAGCTGGGGTGCCTGGGTGGCTCCATTGGTTAAGTGTCTGCCTCAGTTCAGGTCAGGATCCCAGGGTCCTGGGATGGAGCCCTGCTTAGGGCTCCCTGCTCAGCGGAGAGCCTGTTTCTCTTTCTCCCTCTGCCTGCTGCTCTGCCTACTTGTGCTGTCTATCTCTCTGTCAAATAAATAAATAAAATCTTAAAAAAAAAAAAAAAAGGAAAGAAAGAAAGAAAGAAGTGAGAATCGTATGAGAATCAGCTCTCTCAAATGTCTGAGACTAGTCTTAACTTAGCCCATTACAAATTAATTACAAATTAATTACTCTCAGAAGTCCATCAAAAAAGGTTGAGAACACAGGCATACTAGCCAAATTAGGAGATATTTAAATATGTCTCTTTAAATAGACACATCAGAAATAGAAATAAAATACTTCTCAAATATTAATCTACATACTGGCATCTACTTAAAAAAGTACTTCAAGGAGTTTAAATGAGACATAAAACAAGAGTTGTTGGAAGAAATAGCTAAAAATCACTGTCATTTCAATGCAGCAATTTTGTCATCATTGGTCCATCAAAGCTTAATATGTCATAATGACATCCTGGAATAATCACATGCATACTATCCCTTAATTGTAAAGTCTGATTTAATCCTCGGGTTTTTGTGAAGAAATTCAACTAAAAACACTTTGATATTTCATTCAAGATGAAAGAATGTGTTTTTATAAATTACTTTGAATTAAAATTATAATATTTAGCCCATAATTTTGTCACAGGGAATGATTAATATTAAGCCTTGATGTTTCCTATTACAGATCTTCTGTGATATATGATGGGATTATGCCCCAATAAGTCCATCATGAATCAAAAATATTCTAAGTTGAAAATGTATTTAATACACTTAACCTACCAAATATCATAGCTTAATCTAGCCTACCTTAAGCAAGCTCAGAACACTTACATTAATCTACAGTTGGGCAAAATCAAATGTTGAATATCTCAAGTAATTTACTGAACACTGTCCTGAAAGTGAAAAACACAATGGTTGTATTAGGTGGTACAGAATGTTTGTATCAGTTTACATTTGGGCTCATGTGGCTAACTGGGAGCTGTGTCTTGCTGCCCATGCCCAGCATCACAGGAGTTATCATACTACATATTACTAGTGCAGGAAAAGATCAAAATTAAAAATTCAAATCACAATTTCTACTAAATATGTACTTTTTTGCACCATCATGAAGTCAAAAAAATTGTAAGTTGAACAATCCTAAATTGAGGATCATCTGTATTTAATGAAACAAAATCATGATGGTAGTAACTACATAACATTTATTTTATTAGTCAACCCATATGTGTTAGGCAAAAGATTTAGAAGAAAATTTAAAGTTTCTAAAATAAAAGAGGAAGATGCAGCTGTAATTTAGTAAAACTCTAGGTGTATTTATCTTATTGTATTTCATGTAGTTTGGGAAATTAAAGGTTGAAACAGTAAAGTCTAAGTGTTATCAATAACATCAAATTTGGTGTCATGTTTATTTAATAGCATATAAATGGAGAAATACCCAATGCCACGGCATATAAAATATTATCGGTGATATTTTAATATAAATAAAAAATAACAGTAATTGCTATACATAAGTCAATCTGTTGTCAGTAAATGTTTCTCAACTGACACACTTAAGCACTAATGAATAAAATATTTGCTAATATGACCTTTTTAGAATTCATGATTACAAAGCCAACACAGAAATCCTAATGCCACTTGTAAGTAAATGCTAGGAAATCAAATATAATTGTATTACATATTAATAAATAACAGTAAATAAAAGGCCATGTGCCTATTTTTCACATTAAAATTATTTAATTTCCTTTTGATAGATGTCAGAATTATAGTAAGCTACCGATTACATAACCAATGTTATAAATGGTCACTAAGAATAAAAAGGAATCTCTGGGACTCTCTGGACTTCTCTGGACTTCCAGAAGTCTCTGGACTTCCACTTTGAGACTTGTGGAACACCAGCCAGAATGGTTCCCACATAGAATGGGGCCTCCTGTCAACATAATTTAAAGAAGCCTATATAGCCCACCTTTGGTAGCGTGACTTAGTTGTTGATACTAGGAAAACTGTGTGCTGGAAAGATAGGACTGTAAGTCAATAAATAACTTCACTTTTTATTTCAGGATATTCCTACAAGCCAATTTATCACAACCAGTTATCTGCTCATCTGACCAAAATAGCTCGCTTATCAAGCAATAGCTTACTTATCAGGGATTGCTTCAAAATCAGCTTATCTGTGTCTACAAATTCTAAGCTATTACACATACTTCGATTTTGTCCACTTTCAACTCCCCAATTTGAAAGACCCTCTCCTTTAAACATTATATACTCACGCCCCCATATTTCTGTTACTATCCCACTTCTAATTTCCCTTCTGAGATATTTCTAAGATTCTGTCAGTGTGTTCTCCCCTACTTCAGTGCACCATAATAAACTTATTCTTATTTATAAACACACTACATGCTGATATTTTGGTGACTTCTACATACGAATTCATAATTTGACCAAGGCTAGAAAAAATACTAAATAATGCTTTCCTGTTGTTAAAGTATAATGAAAACACACACATGTAATACCATGGGAGGTTTCTTTCCTGTTTAAGAAAAAAGGTAACTAGGAAACAGCACATGCATTTCCCACTATCAGTTACTCATCTTCTATTTATTTATTGCTCATTAAGATTATTGCTTAGAATCATAGAATGAATGTAAGAGAATACTCTAAAAATGACTCTTAAGTCCTATTGGTATTCTAGAAGCTTATCAAGTTAATTATAAATTTGCACACTTCATGATGACAGGAACTGCAGATCATAACTATTTTCACTTTCTTCTATTAATATCGATGGTCATGGTTAATTACCAGTTTCATCAGAATTAATCCAATGTGGTAAATTTTCATGTACAGACTGTTTCAAAAACCTGCATTAGAAGCAGAAAGTCTTTGTTAAGATGTAGCATGTTATGTATTCAAGAGGAGCAACACAGTATAGCGATTAAACAATTTGAGTTTTGGAGTCAGAAAACTTATGTTCAATTTAATAACTGTGAGTATTTGTGTAATTTACTGAAACTTCGATTTTCCTCAACTATGAAATAATATAGCATTTGTGTGGTCCCAATTGTAACTCTTTTAACTCTCTTATGAACTCAGCTCTCTTTGGTCACAATAAAGGGCAGGGAAAGCATTCAGAACAATGTATGTCCACCATTATTTTCAAACTGAGCTGTTTCTCCTGGGGTCTCCTGCCATGACGCATCGGCCAACCAGAAAACAGGTGAGAAAACACGGATTTAAAAATATCTTTCCGGGGTGCCTGGGTGGCTCAGTGGGTTAAAGCCTCTGCCTTCGGTTCAGGTCATGATCCCAGGGTCCTGGGATTGAGCCCCACATTGGGGGAGGGGGGGGGGTCTCTGCTCAGCAGGGAGCCTGCTTCTCCTTCTCCCTCTGCCTGCCTCTCTGCCTACTTGTGATCTCTGTCTGTCAAATAAATAAATCAAATCTTTAAATATATGTGTGTGTATGTATATATAATCTTTCCCTTGGGGCACCTAAGTGGATCAGTGGGTTAAAGCCTCTGCCTTCGGCTCCGGTCATGATCCCGGGGTCCTGGGATCGAGCCCCGCATCAGCTCTCTGCTCAGCGGGAAGCCTGCTTCCCCCTCCCTCTGTACCTGCCTCTCTGCCTACTTGTGATTTCTGTCTGTCAAATAAATAAATAAAATCTTAAAAAAATATATCTTTCCCTTTTCTTCTACACTGTGCTCAAGGTAGTCGTATATTAGCAAGTCTGAATTACCAAAAACATTCTTGTGTTCACAAGTCCTTGTCTTTCCTGATGTCTTCCTTTAATTTGTTATATCATCTCAAGCTGTATCTATAATCTAAAGCTAATACATGATAACCTTCCAATTCATTTTTTTTCTTCTCCTCAATATATCCACAAATATGGATGACTTCATAGGTTGCCATGAATATTAAATGAGAAAAAAAAACACTGAGTACTTAACACAATCTCTGGCACATAGTAAACACTCAATACCAGACAACAATTATTATCATGATTGGGTCCCAGGCCCAGTTCAGCCACTTACTAACTCTGTTATATTAAATAAGTGACTTGAAGCTGCAGGCTTAATTCCTCTTCTTTAAAATGAGAATAGTAGTAACAACCCTCACTTAATTTGTAAGTCTCTTGATTCAAACACATTACTGTTCTGGATTTTTTTAAATGAATCTCACTATGCCATTCAGCCCAAGACGCCTTCAGTTAGCTCCCCTAAACACATGGTTAATGTCTCCTCATTGTCCTCTATACATGCTGTGCTACTATACTGCCTTAACTTGTAGCTAACTACTTCCATGTCTGTCTTTAATACTAGATTGTAAGCTACCTTAATTATGTCACAATTCAGATACTCTGTGAAGATCCGCTACGGTATGGAAATGAAAAACAGGAGGAGATGTGATCAATTAATGCTATTGTTTAAAGTAAGATAACTGGTTTTCTCCACTTCTAGATTTGGAGAGCCCTTTCCGAGTGATGCAATGATACAAATCCTCTCCAGGAGATCACTGGATGTACTCAAAGTGAGGTAGTTAACTCACTTGCCTAAAGTGAAAAAGTATAGGGAATATATCTTTTTTTTTTTTTAAAGATTTTATTTATTTGACAGAGAGAGATCACAAGTAGAGAGAGAGAGAGAGAGAGGAGGAAGCAGGCTCCCTGCCTAGCAGAGAGCCCGATGTGGGACTCGATCCCAGGACCCTGAGATCATGACCTGAGCCGAAGGCAGAGGCTTAACCCACTGAGCCACCCAGGCAGCCCATATCTCTTCTTTTTAAAAAGCTTCTATTAATTGAAGAAATGTGTTCATCTGGAATTTCTTTGGTTCCCTGCTGCTCTTATCATCTCAGAAGAGCCAATTATGCTAGTCATTTGGCTCACTATTCATTATTATTGCCAAAGCCATACAAGCCAGTATCAATTTAAAATAGTTTCTTTGCATCAAAGGCATGTAGGTCATAAGAAACACACACACATATTTTCCAACTCTTGTACAGGTTTTTAGATTTGCCATTGCACAATACATGCTAAAAATTACTATTTAGCCTGAACCTACGTAGGACTGAACAAATAAGACCATTCAATCGGTCACTGACTTGAAATGGTTTAGGGAAGGTACAATTCTATGAAATGCACACATTAAATCTACCAAGCAGCAAGGATTCAATACTATAAAGTCAACAGAGACCCACTGAGTGCAATATGGAAATATGTTTCTACAATATAACAAAAAGAAAGGGTCTCTCCCCTGACTGCAATGTCAAGCCCTGCCCCCGTTTTTTAAAGATTTTATTTACCTACTTGACCGAGAGAAAGAGTTCATAAGCAGGAGTGAAGCAGGAGGGACCGAAGGCCCCCTGCTGAGCAGAGAGCCTGAGGATGCAACTCTGGATCCAGGACCCGGGGATCATGACCTGAAGGCTTAATCAACTGAGCCACCCAGGTGCCCTATGCCTTGCCCTTTTTTCAAGGGTCCTCTATCAATGGCTCACAAAATCCCTCAGACCAGCTCTCATGGTTTTCCAATGAAAATAGTACTTCCTTCTTTAAGGACTCTACTTATCACACTCGCCACTGTGGATCTGTTTTTTGTTCTCCAATTAAAAATGGTTTCCTTCTCCTCCTACTTCCTAAGTATTATTTAATGCTGCACTTGCATCCTTAGTTTTCTATGCCAGTTATATGTCCTATCTAACCTGCTGGAGAACAAGCTACTGTAGAACACGGACATAACTCATATTTTATTTGAAACACCACCCCAATACCTCACATTGTCATTTTAGAGTCTTAACATCATAGGATTTTATAAATGGAAGGAAAGTTTTGATACAATCACTTCAAATTCATATGTTTTGTGTCTGTAGTCTGGAAATAGTTTGGTCCTTGACTCATACTGTCTGATAATTGATCTACCAGTGTAACTGAAATTTGCCTTCCATTCCTTCCCACATGTTCCATTGCTAATTCCCTTGGCCCTTTTATTCACTGTTGTATCTTGGATGCTACTGCTTTCAGTTCATAAATGCTTTTCACTATAAGCAGTAGCAAATCCTGGTATTATTCCTAAGTATTTCAGAAACATTTTAACAGAGCCAGTGGGCAAGCAGAGAAACTTACTACTGTATCAAATACTCCTTCAAAAGGAAACATGTGTTCCATGTTTGATAATACATGGCTTGAAAAAAAGCCTTTGAAAATTAGAGCAATGCAGAATAGGAAAAGCGCTTCAGAAACTATTTGTATTCAAATCAGTGCTCTTATTTACTGGCTGCGTGGGTCAAAAAAGTCATAGATTTTCAATCTCATTTTTGTTATTCATAAAGCAGACAGAACTCTCATTTCTATCCTTGTTATTTGACCACTGTTCTCAGTTACACTTCAGCAAAAGCACTATATGTAGTTAGTATATGCATGCTTCTTTCTGGTGTTTTCACCCTCTTTTTTTCTGCAGAATGTTTTCTAACAATTGTGTTCTCAGCAAACTGATTTTTTTTGTCATCTCAACACAAACACTGAATTTCCCTATAAAACTGTACCATGGATTCAAAAGGGCATTTAAGTGGTCCTATTATATTATTATTATCCCTTGTATATGCTTTCATTAATATATTAATTTAAAAAAATATTTAGTTTTAAAAATATCTCTCTCCATTTGAATGCAAAAATTTATGGTCAGAACTGAGTTTGTTTCTTTTTAGCTCAAGACCTTGAGCAACATACATAATAGATGCTTAATAAAATTAGCTGAGTGGATGAAAATGAAATGATTTAAGAAATTTTTAATTTCTTATGTTTTTAAATTTCTCACTATACTCAAAAGCCCTGTAAGAGAAAATATATTGTAGTAGTTACTAATTACTAATAATACTAAATGATCCATTTATCAGTTCTTTCTATTTGATGAGAGGTTAAATAATATTAATACTACTCATATTTATGTAGCTTACTCTGTGTTAGATAATATGTGAAATGTCTTATAAGGGTCTTTTATTTAATCTCCATAATAATCGTATTAAGTAAGAGCTGTTGTAATCCCAATTTAAGTGGAGGAAACTAGGACTTTGACAGCATATGTATCTTCTCTAAGTTTAACTCTTACATAAAACCCTTCTATACTGTAATGATAGTAATTGATTTTATATTAATTTAAAAAGTTATTTTCTTACGAATGTATAAGGACACAAAGGTAATCAAGGTAGTATCACAGAAATAGCCTATTTTTCAAGGTTTTATAACAATAGAAGAGAGTATGTATTTTTTCTTTTTATATGTAAACTAGTTAAAGATGACATGGGTAGGGAGTTATGTAATTGTACTAGATACAGTATTCCTAGAAGTTTATTCAATGTCATATATTATTAAAATCATAATTTTTAATATTTTCCTCATACTATCAAAATCATCAGAACAATAAATCAATATAGAGAAATATTAACCTTTAAGTAATATATAGTAGAAAGTATTTTGAATTAATAATTAAAAGATTAGTATCATAGTTCTTTATATTCTTCTAATAATACTATTATGGCTCTCATTAGCTCTTGTCTAGACTACTGAAATAACTCCTAACCTGACCTCAAGACCCTAGTCTATTCCAGTGTTCTTCTCTCTATTGCAGAATTACCTTCCTAAAACAGTTTTGATCATGTCACTTTCAAACACCATGATACTATGTACCCAATAAAATTAAAACTATTTAGCATGATATTCAAGACCTTTCAAAGAATGTCATTTTCTTATTTTAGCATTTACTTTAAATTACTGCATATTAGTTTCAACTCCCACCAATTTCTACCAATAAATGCTGGCTGCATTAGACAATTCACTATCCTGTCACACCAGGCAAAGCATCATTCCCTGAACAAATGTTTGGCTCTCTTTTCTCAAATTCTGGCTTTCTTCAAATTTGAGGCTATTTGCTTTGTCCTTGGAAGTGTAACCTTGTCTCAGTCTACAATGTCAAACCCAATTTAAGGTATTTTAAGTCAGGTAAACTAAACTACTTTCTAACTTTTTAAACAATCATACTGATACTGTATTAGATATCTAATTCTGTCTTGGATGTTGAATCTATGAGGATAGGCTAGATTACTCTCCAATAACAAGCAACCCCCAAATGTCAGGGGCATAATACAACAAACATTTATCTTTCGCATTTTCATACTTCTGCACAAAGGGAATGAACTGATTAATGAGAGCTGTGAGAGTTCTGAAAATATTTTGAACACAGTTAAAACAGAGTAATTGTGCTGCCACCAAAATGGTAAATTTGAAATGCAGCTTTCTAAGGGAGCATTCAGGATGGTACGAAAATCAGTCTCATGAATCCATTGTCATGCCTCACAAATGCACACTGCAAAATCATGTGCAAGCTTCTCCAAATAAGCAGTGATTATGCTAACTCTAAATAAAAATGCTATTTCATTCACCCTCTCCAATGTCTACTAAACACCACTAATAACTCATACAGTACTAATTTAAGTTTAAAGAAATATCTGATACTTCATACATGAAATCTGTGAATATTATTTCCTATCGATTTTAAACTCTCATAAACACACTATGAGGTATAGTAAATATTAATTATTTATCTTTAAATCCATTATTAAACAAATCTCCATATGCCAATGGAAAGCTTTTCTGCTTTAAAAGATGCACTGTCAAACTTTATTCTAACTTGCAAACAATTAAATTGTGGAATTTCATGTACTCAAAAACCATCTTTTTTCCTCCACAGTCATTCTAATCCTTAATAATGAAAAGAGCAAAGTTAACAGTTAATCTTTATGCAATGTTTTAGTTCAATGAATGTTGATAAGACTACATCAAAGTCTGTAGCTAAAAGGATAACAAAATATAAAATATATTCCAGAATTAAGAATTGATTAGCAAGAACAAAAGTGAAATATACAGATTAAAATGTCAGATATTGAAGTTCTCTGCTGTTTCATTATTGTTAATAGCAGTAAACATTATAAATCTCAAATTTAGCAGGCAGAATGTCATGCAATTTGTCAAGTTCAGTTTAGCTAAAATGAGGTTTGTTGCTTACACAATCAACTTGTTAATTCAGTTGGCACTTATTCTACTGCTGCTGCATAAATCCTCAACTATAAGTCAGAACACACATTTTAATTTGCTGGCCATAAGATTAAACAAAAGACATGTATTCATTCAAGTTGCATTGTAGTTCCACTAATTACTGCCTTTAGACTTTTCATAAGACTTATTTTAAAATAAGTTTTGGTTCAAATTAAAGTCAGACTAGCCCACATTTCCACTAATAGTCTTAATATCTACTGTCCTTTATATAATTTTCGAGAAAGCCCAATATTTCAGGGGAATACTTTTCCTTAAATTTGATTTTTTTGGCTCCGAATATATTTTATATTGTTTGTTGTCATAATTATTATAATAAGCTATTGATAATGCATTACAACTTTCTTTTCACTCAGAATGCAAACAACCAAAAACTCAAGCGTCGGTACAAGTTGTACACATTATTTGTATGAGCAAAAAAGATATAGATTAATAAGTGAATGGACTGACCTGAGATTTAAACAAAGAAAATCTCTTCTAGAGATCACTAGGGAATTATTATAAATTCAACTCAATCTCATGTCATAGAATGTCAAGCCTGAAAAAATATACTTAAATCACTCATCTTCAAAAGAGGAAACAGGCTGAGAGACCTAAACTAATTTGCTCAAAGAATTTCTTGATGGTAGATACAAAGCCAAAATAAGAACCTGGATCTACTCATGCCCAGTGTTCATTCCACTATATCTTAAGGACATCAGTTCACTCTTTAAGTCATTATAGGACATTTACATTGTACAAAATATTAAATATAAGTTAGTCGAAGAGCTTAATATGTCATCTCTACACTTAAGGATTTATAGTCTGATTTAATTTTTAATAAGCTAAGACACTTTCAACAATTAGTACACCACTGCCCCCCAAAAATCTAACTCAAACTGCATTTTAAAAATAAGTTCATGTATATATTCCTATACAGAAAGGACAGAGGTGGTAAAGTGAGCTCAGGATTGGCTGTTTCAGCCCCACTCCCATGTTGTCTCGTTCTACAGCACAAGATTTATCCTAAAGCTAATTCACTCAGTGGCTGCCAGAAGCAGAGACATTTTCTAGTTCTAATCCAATGAAACATAAGAGAAAAACAAAACAAACAAAAAAAACCCTTTTATTTTCTAGAAGAAACTAGCAAGCCACTTTTTCCTACCACATTGATCTAAAGTGACTTAGTTTGCCCCTTCTGGAACTAGCCACATATAAGGAGAAGGAACAGAAATTTTTGTTTAGGTAACCAATGTAAAACACATATTGGGGACTGAAATGTCCATTATCAATATGGCAGTTTATTCTCAATTAGTATTAATCACCATATATGAGTCCCTTCAAAATGCTTTTCCTATATGCATATAAGTTAGCCAAGGATTTAATTTTTAAGAGGACAGATGATCATTTTTTCAATTATGCTTTACCATTTTTTCCTACATGACTGTAGGCAAAATACTTAACCTCTTTGCACCTCAGTTTACTCACCTGTTTAGTTAAGATAACAGTACCTGTCTCATATGTTTTTGAATTAATTAAAATGGCAGACTATTATTTATAATTGTGGATGGCATAATAGTATTATACCAATGTTATGTATAGTTATTACTTTGGTTGTTGGTATTGCTATTACTATCTTATTATTAATAAGATAAAAAAGGCATAAATTAACACAAACTTTATGGAAAATTCTTTTTGTTTACAAATTGTATCTAGCGGGGGAAGGTGGGTGGGGTGGGGGGGCACCTGTGTGGCTCAGTCGTTAAGTATCTGCCTTCCACTCAGGTCATGATCCCAGGGTCCTGGGATGAAGCCCCACATTGGGCTCCCTGCTCTGAGGGAAGCCTGCTTCTCCCTCTCCCACTCTCTGTGCTTATGTTCCCTCTCTCACACTCTCTCTCTCTGTCAAATGAATTTAAATAAAACAAAAAACAAAAAAATCTCTAAAAATAAAACGAAACAGAGGCGTCTGAGTGGCTCAGATAGTTAGGTGTCTGCCTTCGGCCCAGGTCATGATCTCAGGGTCCTAGGATCAAGCCCCGCATTGTGCTCCCCGCTCAGCGGGAAGCCTGCTTCCCCCTCTCTCCCTGCCTGCTTCTGCCTACTTGTGATCTCTCTCTATCTGTCAAATAAATAAATAAAAACTTCAAAAAAAAAGTTTATTTAAAAAAAACTTTAAAAAATTGTATCTAGCGGGAGCTAACATCTGATGCAAAGTAGCTATTACAAACCTGAAGCTAACAACTACTCTACTTGCTGATTCTTTTTTTTTTAATTTTATTTATTTATTTGAGAGAGAGAGAGATTGAGGAAGAGCTAGAGAGGGGAAAGGTCAGAGGGAGAAGCAGGGAGCCTGATGTGGGACTCGATTCCAGAATTCCAGGATCATCACCTGAACTAAAGGCAGTTGCTTAACCAATAAAGCCACCCAGGCACCCCTACTTGCTGATTCCTAACTATAATTTCTGCTTAAATGCCACCTTCTTAATGAATGTCTTCCTAGTTCCTCAAGACAGTGTCTTCATATCTTCCAAATTAGAAATTAAACTTACAGTAATGGCATCATCAAGCCACCCTCCCTCATTAAACAGGTGGAGTCACAGAATTTTTCTGTTGACACACTTAGCAAGATATACTATGTTGGCCACAAGAGCTTACTTGAATGTATTTCTTATTGGCTAGCACAGAAGCTGGCAGGCAGATTTTCTGTAAAGGGCCCAACAGCAAATATTTGAGGCTTCGTGGACCACGATATCTCTGCTGCAAGACACATGCAGAAGAAACCCGTAAAAGCAAGCAAGTCCTCACCAGCCCGATTCTGATACTGCCTTGATCTACTTCTCAGCCTGACCCCTAGGGATAAGGTTCTTCCCTGCGCCTCCATAGTGTTGAAGGGGCAGGCTCTGCTTTTGTGTGGGTAGACAGCCCCTGCCCCAGTGTGATCAGTAACCAGGCAAGTTAAGTCTGTTTGATTCTTTGGATTGATTCTTGATAACTCACTTGACGGAAGATTCAAGGTACGTTCTAGTATTAGATTACTTAGTATTAAGGTGATGTTTTGATTTTGCAAATTTTACTCCTTGTCTATTGCTTATTTTAATTCAAACTTAAATGAGGAAGGGAGATGCTGTTTCTTGAATGTTTTCTCAAACTCTAACATCTATTGCATTGTTCAAGACACTTAGGGATTAAAATTTGGTGGAAGTTTTTGGAATACTAGTGCCCACGGCTTTGGCCATTGATTATTTTTAATGAGTTTGGTGTCCCTTTATTCAAGGGGAAACAATCCATGGATCTGGGGAGTCACAGTGCCTCACAAGCAACGGAGTACCCTTCACAAGGGATTCCGGCCAAGAGTGAGCTTTACCCAGCTTCATAGATATTAATTCAGAAAGACCAAAACTGGCTGGGGCTGTTTACCTAACCTTGTTCAGCAAAATCAAGGAACAAGGAAAAAAGTGTAGAGCCCAGAATTGTTTTGGTCTTTGGGGGCATTTTTGACTGAATACACTGCGTTTCTGGTCCAGTGGATCTTTTACAGGAGAACAAAAGCTGTTTGCTGAGAAGGCGCCCAGGCCAGGCGTGGCTCTATCTTGGGCCTAGAAATTTATTTCGATGCTCGTTAACACTCCCTCTTTCCTGGCGACACAAGATGACCCCCCATTTTGGTATCCTCCTGGCATAGTCTTACTTCCAGGGCTTTGCGCGGGGTCCCTCGGACTGGATAGCCTCTCACACCCCCGCATGCGGGCTGTGAGAAATGAGGACGGGCCCCCACCACCACCACTCACCAGCGTCTCGCTGTCCTGGACCCTACCCGGGCTGCAGGGACTTCAGCAGGCTCTCCTCACTCAAGGCTTTGGGATTTGAGAGGGGATCAGGGCAGGCGAGCGCCCCAGGGCAGGCAGGATTTACCGGAGCGCGGTCCACCACCATGGAGGCCGCCATCATAACTTGTGGGCGTGGCCTGCGTTTAAGGCGGCAAAATGCACGGACAGCCTTGGGAGTCATTGAGGCTCACGAGTCTCACACCGGCCTCCCGGCAGAAGAGACCTTCTATTCCTCTCACCGCTCTTCGGTTTGTCACCCCACCCAGCGTCCTGGGGCCTCTGGGTATTAAAATTTAAAATGTAGAAAAAAATCATTTTGATCTTGGTGGCGGGTAGAGGCTATCTGAGCCATGAGGTGTTTTAAAATTGACTTTTTTTTTTTTTTTTTTTTTTACTATCGTGACTTGGGTAGGTGTCTTTAAACCTTGAATGATGACTGCATGGGATTTCCATCATGTTGGGTACAATAAATAGAGTCCTTGTGTCCCCTCAAAATTCCCACGTGGAAACCTAATGCCCAAGGTTGTGGTTTTCCGGAGGTAAGGCCTTTGGGAGGTGATGGTGTCATGAGGGTGGAACCCTCATGACTGAGATTCACGTCTTTTTGAAAGTGAGGCCGGAGAGCTAGCTAGCATTTTCTGACACGGAACGCACACGGAGGAGACACCCACAAAGCAAGCAAGACCTCACCAGACCCTGATTCTAATACTGCCTTGATCTTTTACTTCTTGTACTTCTCAGCCTCCACAACAGAGCAGTAAATTTTAGTTGTTTATAAACAACCCAGTCTATGGGACTTTGTTACAGCAGCTCAACAGAATAAGACCATCTGTTTCTCATGCCCATGTGCACAGATGTACCACCTTCCTAGACCCTAAAGGAAAGACATGATAACCCTACCCTCATTAAGTAAAAGTCTAGATACATGCATGTAGACCATGAATGCCTCTAGATACATGCATGCAGACCATGAATGCCTCAGCCAAATGAGACTGTTCCCAGGCCTAAAAAGCAAAATCAGACTATGTTGATTCAGCAAGGTTATGGGATTCTGCAAAGGCTGCACTTTAACAAAGGATATAAGAGCCAAAAAATGGCCACTGTAGACTTTGAGCAAAATGCTGCTCATGAGTTTCAGGAAGTGGAATCATGGCCCTGGGAGTTTCAACAAAGGTCCCACTGCAAAACTTTGGCTGGCTCAATTGGTCTTAGTGCAGGCTGCTGTGGCTTGACCTTAAACAACTTTGGTTTTCCTTATATATTCATGACTAGAACAAAGACATGATTATATAAGAAAGTGTCCAGACTAGACTTTGGTGTTGGTGAGCAGCATAATATTTACTACCTTAAACTATGAGGTGAATTATCTCTACAGACACTCTAGTTAGGCTTTAGTTTTAAATTGTTAGTGCTTGGTCCAGGTAGACAGTATTGGATCAAGTGCCCTAAATTCCATCCTGCACAGAGGTTCCAAAGAGAATTCATGAGACTTAGCTTCAGGATTAAGAGCTATAAAACTCTCAAACTAATAAGTGAATTACAAAGATATTGAAGGTAGAAATACAGTGCGTCTTCAAAGATATTTATGGAATTAAGTTTCTGAGGAAAGAGAAGGGAGCCAGGCAGGTCAAGTATATATAGATCAAGGCCAGGGCTGAGTTAAATGTTATTCTGATGGGGGAAAACCCGTAGGGTGTTTTCAAACACATTTTCAAAAATGTAAAGTGGGGATATAATATTTGTTTGGACAGTGGATGCTTTTGGCAGACTCAGAACTTACCATTTTAGGAATATGAAAGAAAAAACAAATGTTTAGGCCACAAAGTAAAAGGAAAAGAAAGCATTGAGATCCAGGAAAGAAAATGCTAATTCTACTGTGTTAGAAATGGTAAGTGACCAGCTTGAAGCAAGTTAAATTGCTACCCACTCAGCGGAGTAGGCTTGTAAGGAGAAGAGGAAGAACAGAGGGAAATGGTAAAGATAGGATACTTCGAGAAGCCTGTGACAGAAGAATTGGTTTTCAGTCAACCACTAGGGGACACAAGCTTAAAACAAAACAAAACAAAAAACAAAACAAAAAAAACCCAGCAGTTTAGTTCTCGACTATTTTGAGGATAATTCCCCAGCTGAAAAACATGTAGGGATGTTAGGGAAATTCCCATAGGAAAGTTTTCCACATCAAGAATTATTGGCATCAGGGTGCCTGGGTGGCTCAGTTTGTTAATCATCTGCCTTCCGCTCAGGTCATGATCCCAGGATCCTTGAACTGAGTCCCACATTGGACTCTCTGCTCAGTGGGGAGTCTGCTTCCACCTTTCATTCTCCCTCTGTGCTCTTTCTCTCTCTCAGATAAATAAAATCCGTAAAAAAAATAAATAAATAAAGGTGAACACATTAAAAAATTATTGGCATCAGCTACTTTGACACTGAACTGATTATTTATTTATATACTTATTTATTTTACTTATACTCAATGGACAACCAGAAGACATTGCATAACTATTCACTGACCCAAACAGAGGTGGCGTAACAAAGCACCACCTTATTTAGTTGCTCCTCTTTCCAAGCCTAACATTTATTCAGTGTCCTGATTACAAGGTTGTAAAAGAAATCTAGGGACAATTTCATAGTTTTCTGTAATTATTTCACTTAGAAAATCCTCTCATTGATTATGAAAAGAACAGTTCTGGGCTCAAGATTGCTAACTACTAAATGTAACACATTATATATTAGATCAAGGAGGGAAATAGTAAATTTCTCCAGAATAAAAGACCCCAGACAGATTGAACTTTGTACAGTGAATCCAAAGACAAATATATATTAATTTATTGGGTCTGTTACTAAAGTGATTATTGCCAGCCAATGCCTACAATTCATTAATTTATCGGTCAACACATATTTATATTCATGCATCCTATATAAATACTGAGAATCGATATTTGAAGATAATAGCAAACTTGGGGAGAACTTGAGAGAAGGTAGACAAAAGAAAATTATACGCTGATTATTTAAAGAAGTGACAGCTGTTTAAAAACTTGTCTTTTACTACCACTTCTTGTAATCAAACATGGTTAAGCATAGTTAAGGTTCTTAAAGTTCTATAGTTACAGTGCTTTGGAATTTTGGAAATAAAAAGATTAAAATGAATCTTAAGACTGCTTTGTGATATGGAAAGTCATGTTTCAATTGGGTCAACGTAAAGGGAGAATGCAGTTCTTTCTGTGGCTTTATGAAAGGTCATATCACAATTCTATAATATTTTAGTTCTAAAAGGTATCCATTATTACAGATATGAACTATAGTATCTTGGGTTGTCTGACAACTTGCCTGACACTGTCAGTCAACAGAGATCAATGGTTATGACACATTCATTTCCAAAAATTTTTCAAGATATTTTGAATAATGTGTTATTTTAAAATTGATAACATTTTGTTAGTATTCAAATTATTAATTGAATATATTTACTGCTAAATAAACAGAGGTGTCTGTGCACAATTATAACACTTAATTAATTGTTTATTAATTGTTTACACATTACCAGAGCAGCAGGCACGTGGTCTGTATGCTACAAATACGAACTCCAACCAGAATCTGCCCCTCGATCCGTTTTTAAGGAAAACTATCTGTGTCCCAAATGATCAATTCTGGAATGAACCAAAGGTCAACTTAGAATAATATAAAATCATGGGTCTCCAAGGAACCCTAAAGGGTTGGCTAATTCAATTCTCAGCTGCCTTCACATAAATCAGCCAAGTTTAATGAATGTTGGGAGTCTTGCAAGAGAGGTATCTAGGCAAGGAGATGACCAAATTCCCAGGAGGTAGAATTTTCTCTTACATCAAGTCTACAACTATTCTATTACAATTTACACTAATTTATCTTTTTCCAGTTAATACACTAGAGAACACAGGTCACTATAACAAATTGCAGAGCTAGAATAATCACTCTAGTTAGGAATTTCAGAACATTTGGTTCAAGGTTTCTTCCTCACCCTTACTCTGACCTCATACTCCATATAGTACAAATAAAAGGTAATGCAAAGCTGAGATTTTTTACACTATGTGTCACTTAAAAATAATTTAACATTTGTATATAAACTAGTCTATAGAGATTCACTAACAATCAAGAGAGTTATAGCTGCAAATCCTTTTTCATGTTAACCAGACATAAAAGTTTTAAAGAAAAATTTATGAGAGAATAGTAGAGATGCCACTTTATACAACAGTTTATTACTTTCAGAACGTGCATTACTGTAAACTGCTCAACTTTAGTCTGAAATCATTTAGAAATGGAGAAAACAAAAAAGGAATAAAAGAAAATCACTGTGAAATATTATACCGTAGAAAACTACAACCATTTCTAATCTAATTGAATGATTTCCTTAGGATCACAGCAGTTGAATTATAGGATATTTTAATATCAGTTTTAAAATGCATATTGAATGTCACTTATATTTCCTAGTTAAGTCCCAATAAAAATGTATTGGAACTAAAGGAAGAGAACACACTACTATTAACCCTTTTCTTATTCATTTCTTTTTTTTTTTAAATTTTTAAATATTTATTTATTTGAGAGAGAGAAAGTGTGTGCAGAAGTCAGGGGTGGTGGACAGAGGGAGAAAGAGAAGTGGGGAAGCAGACTCCCCACTGAGCGGGGAACCAGAGGTAGGACTTGAACTTATGACCCCTACATCATGACTTAAGCAGAAGCCAAGAATCAGATGTTGAAATGACTGAGCCGCCCAAGTGTCCCCATTTCTTATTTTTAAAACATAAGATATTTTAAATGGGGGCTACCATTAATAATTTTACAGTTATATAATTCTTGTTTGCACTTTCCAGAAAACCTATCAATATGTATATATACATTATTTTTAAAACTTATATATCTGTATACTAAATTGTGAAATTATAGCTTTATAATAGTAGTTTTTAATACACAGTATTTTAATACACATTATTTATACACACTTTAATACACAGTATTTATTTCAATAAATACTTCAAATACCTACAATGTGTAAATGCTGGAGTCAAGACCAAGAGAAACAGCAGAGTAATTCTAGGCCTCATGAAATTTAGTCATACCTCAGTTTCCTTAGAATAAATCATACAAAATCTAAATCTATTGTTATTTAGGCACCTGGTTCCCAGTGGAGTGGAATACTTCAAATTATCAGATGGCTTTATATGACTTTCCACGTTTACTGCCCTTGATATTTGTATGTTCAATCCAGTTATTTGTAGAAAACATAGTTGTTTATAATGGTATGGAAAAATGAAATTAACTTGGTCATAGTCGATTCATTTTGGTTATAAATACATTAAAAATGGTAAAGTTGTTTGATATTTTTCTAAAAAAGGAAATATTGTTATGGAATGGGAAATTTTTGGATACCACATTTTTTTCAAATAATCTCTTATGATAATCCAAAATATTAGTTCATTCTCCAGAGGAGCTTTCAAACACCAAGATTTGGTGAAGTCTCATGTCCACTGCATAAAGTCAAACAAATAGCACATGTCATTGCTTGCTTTAGCCAAACTTGTCTTCGGGACCCAGGCAGATTTTGCTATCATATAACAGCTAACAGGTGGGGTTTCTCCTTTTACCTGAAGAGTGCTCAAAAATGTTTATAGGCACAGTTCTACTATGATTTGTACCATAGGATACCCAGGTTACTTTGTTGCAATAGTTATACTTAAACAAACATGTATTCACTATTATTTGGAAGGCATCGTGCAATATGCAATTGGAAAATGGGTAACTGGCCAAGAAATGATCCCAAAACCCAATTTGAGAAAATTCCCATACGTGAATAACCTTAGTACTAGGTAGAATGATGTTAATAATTAAAGTGAAATAGAATGCCCATGAATTGATTCGAAAACTAATTACTGTATTGCCAGAAAGTGGTGGCCTCTTTTGATCATATTTGTATTTGCTGTAACTATATATTTTTTTTTAAAGATTTTATTTATTTGACAGAGAGAAATCACAAGTAGGCAGAGAGGCAGGCAGAGAGAGAGAGGAGGAAGCAGGCTCCCCGTGGAGCAGAGAGCCCGATGCGGGGCTCGATCCCAGGACCCTGAGATCATGACCCGAGCCGAAGGCAGAGGCTTTAACCCACTA